>NW_022195779.1:0-167500 GCF_008641045.1 Pistacia vera
TTATTCTGTATGTGATGAACATGATGAGATTGAGAGATAATTCATGTTAAGTGTCTTGGGTAATCACCGTTGTATTATTGGATGCTAGAGATAGATTCAAGAACCGATTAAATCAATTTAGGATTCTTATGCTTAATAAACTTAGATTTATTAACTTTCATTTTGTTGGGTGCGGAAGGTTAATAGGGAAGAGTAGGACAACATAGCCTGAGAAGGTATGTTGGACACTTTAGAGAGTTCGATTTATAATCAATGCATGAGAATATGACTTTAGTTTAATTCTTAAAGTTTAACCCAAAGAGTCCAAATGAAGTCAAAACCCTACCCGTTTGTTTGAATTGATTTTATCCTGTTTTAAATCTTGCTTTCATAGTTTAAGTTTATTTTAGTAAAATTTTGTTTTAATTATAGTTTAAATTGCTCCCTTAAATCCAAAAGAATTCGATTTCTTCAACTTGAAAACGGTAGAAAACTTAGTGCTTAGCAACAATCCTCGCGGGAACGATACTCACTCATCATTATATTACTTGTGCGACTAGTATACTTGCTACATATTGCATGTTGTAGGAAACACGCATCACTTATAATAACAATTATCAGTCTACAATTAAGATGGCTCCTTATGAAGCTCTATATGGTAGACGATGTAGATCCCCACTGCATTCGGATGAAGTAGGAGAGAAAGATGCTTTGAATGCAGCTCTTGGGTAGGAGATAACTCAGAAAATGATAGAAGACGTTAAGTTGATCAGAAATAGAATGAAGCAAGCTCAAGACAGACAAAAGAGCTATTCGGATTTAAAGAGAAAAGATGTAGAATTTGAAGTGGGTGATAAAGTGTTTATTAAGATTTCCCCCTACAAGCGGGTAATGCGATTTGGTGGTAAAGGAAAACTTGCCCCTAGATACATTAGCCCCTTTGAAGTATTGCAACGAGTAGGAAAAATAGCGTACTAGTTAGCGCTACAACCAAATATGGACAAAGTGCACAATGTTTTTCATGTTTCAATGCTTCAAAGGTATGTCAGCGATCCCTGCCATATATTGAAAGCAGAAAAAGTGGAATTAGAGCAGAATCTTGTTTATGAGGAGTGCCCAGTTCAGATATTGGACAGAAAAGTTAAGGGGCTCTGAAATAAGAGTATTCCATTAGTAAATGTTCTATGGAGGAATCATACAATAGAAAAAGCTACATGTGAAGTGGAGCAAGATGTACGCAATCGCTATCCTAAATTGTTCAGTTGAATTTCGCAGACAAAATTCTTTTTAAGGGGGGGAGAATTGTAACACCCACATCAAAGTATGTAATTTTATTTATGCCCTAATATCTTTAGTTGGATTTCTTTGATGTTACCTTAGACAAATGTGAAGAAAATTCCTTAAAACTTCATTAGGGGTAAAATGGTCTTTTCACTCATAATCAGATGAAAAAGTGGGAAGTGAAACGAAGCAAAATAATGTGAAGAAGATAATAAAAATGAGGGTATTTTGGTAATTGACTAAAGGATATAGATGGGATTTCATAGAAAGTGCAAGGGCAAAATGGAAATACATGGATATATTATTAGATATAAGGTTCCATTACAAGAAACCCTAACATATATTCAGCCCCTTGTACACGCCACCCTTACCCCCTTTTCTCTCAATTTTCTTGACTAAATTTCAAATGGAACTCATAGGATTTGGCTTGGATTTTTTATAGATTTTCAATCCTAAAGCATCCAAAGGTAAGATTCTAGCACAAAATGTGTGATTAACCTTTAAAGTTTTAAATTCTTATGGTTTTTATATGATCTAGGTCCAAGAGGAGAGACTTTTAGCAAAAGGGAGATTATATCACACATTCAAGGTAAGTAAACCCAATTTTAGCCATGATTTGAGCAAGACTTGTGTAGAATGATTCTTACATGTTTGTATGTGATTGTATGTGAGAATTGTTGGCTTTTTTTGATGTTTTTGATGTGTAATTTCCAGCCATGAGAAGTAGTGTAAGGGTATGTGATGAATGGGTGGAATTATGGAAGAATTAGTGATGAAATTTTGAAGTGTTGAGAATTGTTGAAAACAGCCAGGTTTGATGCTATAGTTAGTGAGTTTTTGGCTCAAATTTTGGTGGATTTAGAGAGATGTGGAAGTGTAGCCAACATGGTAGTTGCATGTGCATATGAAGTGTTTGATGAAAATCCAAAGAGAAAATGCATGCCTGAGTTGGTTAAACCCTATTGAAGAAAGGGTTAGAGAAAGGAAGAATTGAAGTAGAAAGATTATGTTGGGCTTAACCAAGTATAAATGTTAGTATTCAAGAGTGCATATTGTTTTGCCAGAATTTAGAATATCACTTGGTCATGTGGTTCTATGAGGGAAATGGCCCTTAGTGTTTGGTTCTAGTTACTTGAACCTTTACTACTTATTGAATAGCACATGAAAGTGTTGGAAAAGAATTGTATGTTAAAGTGTTCCTTTGATATGATATTGTTGATAAAAATGGTAGAATATGTTATGACATACCATTATACCATAATGAATTTTCAAGGTTATGTATGTGAACTTGGAAAGAACATCAAAGAATGGGCTTGATCATGCATATATGGTGCATATGATTTATATATAGTCTTGACTTGGTAAATGAGAATAGTAAAGAAAATGGCTTGTAGTTTTCTTTTAAGCTAACATGCAAATATGTATTTTTCTCATTTACTAAAGAATGCAAGTGTAAATTTCCATAGCTTGGAAATTTATTTAGAAATATGTATAGTAACTCTTTCTATTCTCTTTCTACAGCATGTTATGTTATAAGATTATTGCGATGGAGAACCCGTGAGCGATAGAGATACCCACATGCACATCGCCATCAGTGAGCGGCATCAGCAGAGAGATATAGTATTGTATAGTCTATTAGCAGTGTATGTGAATGAGGACTGTACCAAGCAACAAATACCCACATGCATGCCGCTATCAGTGAGCGACCTCAGAATAACATAACAGAATTAGTACAATCCATCAGCAGTGCATGTAGATGAGGACTGCACCCAGTATACACTCACATGGCCAGGGTTCCAAATTCATGCCTCAACCTAGTCTGATGGGCAAACCAAAATAGAAAAGAAAAGAAAGAGAAACAGAAAAGAAAAGAAAAGAAAGAGATACAGCATAAGAGACAGAAAACAGAAAAGAAAGGAAAGTTCTTTTCTCAGGAAAGTTTATTATTCTGCATACGTGTTAGGCTACTTGCATGATTTAGCATTTCTTATGTGCTCGACAATGTACAGTTTTATTCATTGTCTTTGCACGTTGATCAGTAGCAAATCAGAATATCAGAAAAGAATGCAAAATATCAGAAAAGAATGAAGAATATTAGCAAAGATTAAAGTGAGAAAAGAAAAATCAGAACATGAGTAATGGAGGAAAAACAGTAGTGCAGTTTGGCTTACTTACTGAGCAATTAGTGCTCACTCCGTTATTCTACTGTTTTGCAGGTACTAGATGATTTATGGTTGGGTGGGACGTCAAGAAGCGGAGGAGTTTGGCGACACTGTCCAAGACTACCTTGTACTTATTAAAGTATATCAATTATTTTGTGTATATATTTATATGAATTAAAATTAGAATTTTCAGATTTTACATTATATACCTCTATGTATATATGTTTACAAAAGTTATTTAGTGGATTTGTCATATATTTCTTAAAGAATTACTAGTTAGAGAGCATATTACAGGACATTTCTAGAATGACCACAATATGTGATCATAGGGTTCTCACTATCAAGATTTGAAACACTTAATACCCTCGTCACGGTTCTACCATCCTAATGACATATATCATTACATATAACTATGATTTACACGATATAGAAGGATATGCCTTTTTTATTAATGAATAAACATTTATTACAAAGTCAAACTCACAATAATAGATTGGCTCTAGGGCACCTACTCTAACAATCTCTCACTTGCACTATAGCCAATCATTCATGTATTTAATACCGAATGACCTTAAGTATTTTTCATGCTTCTGCTGCAACAGAGGCTTCGTCAATGGATTGGCGAGATTGTTATCAGTATGCACTTTATTGATCCGTACATCTTTCCTCTCAACCATTTCTCTGATGAGATGAAAATGTCTAAGTATGTGTCTGGACTTCTGGTGAGACCGTGGTTACTTTGCTTGAGCTATTGCTCCATTGTTATCGCAATAGACATCTATTGGATCAACAATCATAGAGATCACACCAAGTTTAGTGACGAACTTCTTAATCCAGACTGTCTCCTTGGCCGCATCGGATAATGCAGTATCCTTAGCCTCCATTGTAAAGTCTGTTACAATGCTTTGCTTAGAGCTCTTCTAGCTCATTGCAACCCCATTGAGACAAAATACAAACCCTGATTGATAATCATCTTTATCCATTTGGAAACTAGCATCACTGTATCCTCTTACAATGAGCTCATCTTCCCCTCCATAAACCAAGAACATGTCTTTAGTCCTCTTTAGGTACTTAAGGATCTTCTTGACAACTATCTAGTGACGCTCACCTAGATCCGATTGATATCAACGACAAGTGCTTAACGTACATAAGACATCAATCTGAGTACACAACATGGCATACATGATGGATCCAATTGCGATGCATATGAGATCCTTTTCATTCTATCTCTCTCATCGTGTGTTTTAGGACACATATCCTTAGAGAGATAGACACCATGTGACATCAGAAGAAATCCCTTCTTGGATTCTTCAATACTGAATCTCTTTAGTACCTTGTCAATGTATGTACTCTGACTTAGGCTAAGCAACCTACATGATCTATCTCGATAGATCTTAATTCCAAAGATGTAGGCTACTTCTCCTAAGTCCTTCATGAAGAAGCACTTGGATAACCAAGTTTTTACCGACTGTAAGTTCGGTATATCATTCCTGATCAAAAGTATGTCATCGACAGACAACACTAGGAATGCAAATGCGCTCCCACTCACTTTCTTGTAAACATAGGGTTCATCTTTATTCTTGATAAAACCAAATTCTTTTACGACTTCATCAAAATGAATGTTCCAGCTCTTTGAAGCTTGCTTGAGTCCATAAATGAATCTCTGCAACTTGTATACATTCTCAGCTTGTCGATCAAGAACAAAACCATTAGGTTGTGTCATATACACATCTTCTTCAATGTTTCCGTTCAGGAAAGTCGTTTTGACATCCATTTACCAAATCTCATAATCATGATATGCAGCAATCGCAAGCATAATCTAGATGGATTTGATCATGGCAACTGGTGAAAAGGTTTCTTCATAGTCAATACCATGAATTTGTTTGAAACCTTTGGCAACTAGTCGTGCTTTATAAGTGTGCACCTTGCCATCCATGTCAGTCTTCTTCTTGAAGACCCAATTGCACCCTATGGGTTTTACCTCTTCAAGTGGTTCCACCAGAGACCATACTTGGTTTTGGTACATGGAGTCCGTCTCAGATTTCATGGCTTCAAGCTATTTAACGAAATTTGGATCCGATATAGCGTTTTTGTAGGTTCTGGGTTCATCGTCTTGGTATACTAGTACGTCACCATGTTGAGTCACGAGATAACCGTATCTCTCTGGCTCATGGCTAACTCTCCTAGATCTACGTAGCTCCTATGCTACTTAAGGTGGTTCACTTTGATCCATGGATTGTGGAGTAACCTCCTCACAATGTTCAACCACCTCTTGTAGCACACCTTTCCATCCTTGGTCTAATGTATCTTGTGGTTCTAAAACTTCATCGAGTTCTACTTTTCTCCCACTAAAACTTCTTAGGAAAAATTCCTTTTCTAGGAAGACACCAGTATGAGCGACAAAAATTTTACGCTCTTCTAGGTGGTAGAAATAATACCCTTTGGTCTCCTTAGGATACCCTACAAATATACATTTGCAGGATTTTGGGCCCAACTTGTTCGAAGTCAATTTCTTGACATAAGCTTCACAACTCCAAATCCTTAGATAAGACAAATTGGGCTTTCGCCCACTCCATAATTCATATGGAGTCTTATCTACAGACTTTGACGGCACACGATTCAATATGTGAGTCGTAGTCTTCAGGGCATAACCCCAGAATGATGCAGGTAGATCACTAAAACTCATCATGGACCTAACCATGTTAAGTAAGGTCCTATTCCTCCTTTCAAACACTCCATTATTCTCGGGTGTATACGGAGGGGTGAGTTGTGATACTATCCCACACTCCTTCACGTATTCAGAAAACCCTGAGCTCAAGTATTCACCTCCTCGATCCGACCGAAGAGTTTTAATACTTCTGCCCAACATATTTTGTACTTCATTCCTGAATTCTTTGAACTTATCAAAGGCTTCAGACTTATATCTCTAAGGTAGACATAACCATATCTACTGAAATTATCAGTAAATGTGATGAAGTGGGAATATCCACCTCTGGCTTCAACTGTTAGTGGACCACATACATCACTATGAATGATGCCTAACAATTCAGTAGCCTTTTCACTTAGTCTTGTGAAAGGGGACTTGGTCATCTTGCCTAAAAGGTAGACTCGCATACCTCAAATGACTGGAAGTCAAAAGGGTCCAAAAGTCCACCCCTTTGAAGTTTTGCAATGCGGGTCTGATTAACATGACCCAATCTACAATGCTAGAGGTATGTATGGTTTTGATTGCTATGTTTAGCTTTCTTAGTTTCAACGTTGAGAATATCCTTATTGTTTAAATCAAGAACATATAATCTGTTATATAACCTTGCAATTTCAAATAGAATACCATTCAAACTAAAGGACAACAATCCATTAGAAATCTCAAAATGATATCCTATATTATCCAAAGCGGATACTGAAATAATGTTTCTAGAAATCGTAGGTACAAAGTAAAGTCTTTAAGTTCTAATAATAAGCCTGTAGGCAAAGATAAACAATAAGTCCCTATAGCTAATGCAACCATATGTGCTCCATTTCCAACTCGTAGGTCCACTTCTCCCTTAGCGAGCAATCTACTCTGCCTTAGTCCCTACACATCAATACAAATGTGAGTACCACAACCTGTGTCAATGACCCAAGATGTTGAAAGAGAGAAGTTAATCTCAATCATGTACATACCTGAAGTCGAAGCATCTAACTCTTCTTGTTCGCGAGGAAAGTCTTATAGTGTTTCCTGTAGTGGCCAGGCTTGCCATAATAGAAGCAGACTACCTTCCCACCTTTTCCGACGTCACCCTCAAGCTTGAGAGCATCTTGTCCTTTAGGCTTAGGCTTGGGCTTGGGATTGGCCTTGGCCTTTCCCTTGCCCTTACCCTTTCCTTTACAGGCAGCAACCAGTAAAACAGGCTTGGACTTTTTCATGTCCTGCTCTACAGTCCTTAGCAAGTTCATAAGCTCTAACAGAGGTTTCACCATGGTGTTCATATTGAAGATCATTATGAACGATGAAAAGAAATTAGGAAAGGATTGCAGAATTAAATCCATTTGTAATTTTGCATCTAACCCAAATCCCAAAGTCTCAAGCCTCTCTATGTACCCAATCATCTTGAGCACATGAGGACTAACTTGGGATCCCCTAGTCATACAACTTCTAAACAACGCACTCGACACCTTATATCTCTCATGTTGAGGGATTCCTTCAAAAAGCTCCTTGAGGTACAGAATTATGGCAGCAATGTCCATATTCTCATGTTGCTTTTGCAGCTCAGGTATCATTGATGCTAACATAAGGCATTGAACAGTATCAACATCGTCAAGGATCCTTTGGTAAGTTTCCTTTACTTCCTGAGTTGCATCAGGATTAGGCTTAGCCAAATAAGGCTTGTCAAGGATATATAATTTCTTTTTGGACTTCAGTACAATTCAAAGATTTCGATGCCAGTCCAAAAAATTAGATCCATCCAGCCTGTTTTCTTTCTTGATTATCGATCATAGGTTGATATTGCCATTTTTAAATGAATCTACAATACAGAAAAGTAAAGTAAATATAATGTTTATTTTAATATGATCTTTTTAAATACGCTCCCACTATTTTCCTCAAGCCAATAGCCCTCACTATTAACTTAAGAAAGCCCGTTGGCTTTTCTAGTGGATTGAGATCCCATCTAGCCCATTTCAAAGCTTCACTTTGGCGAACAAGCCAAAATGGGTTCATTAGGTAGGCCAACAAACTTGATCCACACGAGTTGATAACTCCTACTTCCAACCTCAAATATGAAGTAAGCCAACAAGCCAATCACACAATATGATGACCGAAGCCATTGTCTTCAAGTGTGATTCTCAGTATCAGTAGAGTGGACACTACATGTCACCACGTACACATAACAAACGTACTTCTCTACAATGCCTATGACATATTTATCAACATTTGCTTTGGCGAATAAGCAAAACAGTCATTTTAAGTCGTCCCATCACCATTAAGGAAAACTCTGATGAGCTTTAACCTCCCACTGGTATAAGTGTACCCTTCGCTTTGGCGAACAAGGTTTCAACGAACAGTGGTTTGATTAAAGTCATGGTGATGGAAGACATACCTGACTTAATATACTTTATTTGAGGATTTTTATTTAATGTCTCACCAAATTATTATCTTTGTTAGAATGACATTGTTTGGCATGTTATTGAACATTCAACCTTAGCATGCTTTCTAAACAAAAATTAAACGTGCCGGTACATGGCCCAACTAAAACCGATTTCCTCGAGCCTAGAGGAATCGGTAGGTCAACCTAGGGTTTAAAAGTTAATCTTGGATCTTCAAGTTATTCCTCTTCATAGCTCTTTCGTTTCTTCTTCACGATCATTACAAAGAATTTTATTACAAAAAAAAAAATCATATTATAATTTACATCAATAAAAATAGAAACCTCGCGTTACATACGATGGGAGTGAGATGAGAAGAAGAAATACATGGAGATACGAGAGAGAGAGGCAGGACACGCAGGTCCTATGTCTTTATAAAATTACAAACAAACCCAATAAACAATAAACAATAGGTCTAAAGCTCATGTATCGGGTACCATGCAATTATCAAACAAGAACATTGCCACTACAAGAAAACTGACTTTCTGCGTCTAGGAAAATTAGATGTAGAAAGTCACATTTAGATGCTAAACATTTTTAGCGTCTAAATTCGGTAGTCGCCCCCTTAGCTGCATTAGGCTAGTCGCAGATTCATAGCGCGTCTATATTGTGGTTTAGATGCAAAAAGTTTTTTTTTTTGCGACTATCAAAATAGTCGGCAATACGCTAAAATTTGAGGTAATTGGTAAAATGTATAGAGCTAATCATTAGTTGCAAATGTCGGTTCAGTGTCTAATAATTTGTCGCGAATCCCACGCAAATTAGTCCCCAAAGGTGTAAGGGTAATTTCGTCAAGGCTTTCGCAACTATTTATTAGTGGCCGAATGTATCTTTTGGTGACTAAAATTTAGTAGTTAATTATAGTCATTTTGACGCGGAATGTGGAATCTATAGGTTTTCGCGACTATTTTATTAGTGGCCGAATGTATCTTTTGGTGACTAAAATTTAGTAGTTAATTATAGTCTTTAGACACGCTGAATGTGGAATCCAATAGGTTTTCGCGACTATTTTATTAGTGCCGAAGTATCTTTTGGTGACTAAATTTATTCTAGTTAATTATTCTTTAGACGCTGAATATGGATCCAATAGGTTTTCGCGACTATTTTATTAGTGGCTGAATATATCTTTTGGTAACTAAAATTTAGTAGTTATTATAGTCATTTTAGACGCTGAATGTGGAATCCAATAGTTTTTGTGACTAATTTATTAGTGACCGAATGTATCTTGTAGTGACAAAAATTTAGTGATTAATTGTTATCATTTTAGACGCTGAATGTGAAATCCCAAATGTTATCGCGCATTTTTTAGACGCTGAGTATGGAATCAATATACTTAAATACTTTTTGCTACTAAACATTAGTTACAGAATGTGTTTTTTTTAGAGCATTTCATATTGACCTCCAACGGAAGCAATTATGCTAAATGACTTTTTGCTATGAAAACTTAGTTGCAGAATGTGTTTTTTTTTTTAGAGCATTTCGTATTGACCTACATTATACATTCACATGAACAAAATAATGGACATAATAAAAATCTGATCACTAAATCAAAATCATATTTCATACATATATATATATGTCCATACATGGATTTTATGCATATGAGCAATAAAATTCCAAAATGCACTATCTCATGTGCATAACCCAAAGAACAGCATGCACCCACATTTTCCTTTCTCTACTATCTATCTGTCAATAACAACAAAAAAAATGCCCACCATGTACACCATCTAACACATATATGCAAACAATCCTAAAAAGATGGTTCTACCCCCATGTCAAAATCTCTTTTGTCCATACAACACAAAAATAACCATCAATACCGTTAGCATGTCAAGTGTCACCAGTTCGGTATTTGAAATGCTGTTAGAGTAGATGCCCTAGAGCCAATCAATTATTGTAGAATTGACTCTTTGTAATAATGTTCCTTAATCAATAATAAAAGCATTTTATTCTATATCGCGTAAATCATTATTATTGCAATATGTATTGATATATGTGCTTAGAATGGTAGAACCGTGACAAGGGTATCAAGTGTTTCAAATCTTGATAGTGAGAACCCTATGAGCACATGTGTGGCCATTCTAGAAACGTCCGTAGCCCAGTATTATTCTGAAGTAAGGGCACAGATAATACTATAGGCTATCATAGTGTTGAACGACCTTGTCGAAAGGCAGTGACTGATCTCACTTGTCAAGGTTGTTTGGTGACAACCGGTGCAACACATGGGTGCTGTTGTAGGCGGATATACCGGCACAAGTTCACTGGACTGACCCACCAGAGGATTCCATATGGATGGTAACCCAGTGTCTATGGAACATCCTCTAACGAATGGTGGGTCATGTGATCCTTAACTTGAGATAACTGGAGCGCCTTATGCACCGATTGGTGTAGTTTGACACTAGCCTAACGCAGTTCTTTTTCAGAGCTTCAATACGGTGTGATTGGCTGCATCAAGGAGTGTATCAAGACTATGGTGGCTGGACAGAGGATTTATCACTCCCGGGTTGGGAGAAAGTTATCTCACAGCGCAATTCAGTATATGGCAATGACACTAAAACTGTGGCCCGTGGGATTGAGTTGTTACTCTATCCGGTTTATAAACGGGTCATTGGTCCAGAACTGTAAATAATACGAGAGTAACCGAAGGTTGACACTATTTCTATGCCTTCGTCTCGTCGAGATAACGTATGATGAAAGGATCGAATTGCACGGTAACCATATCGTTGACAGGTAGCTACTTGCTGAATCGAATCTATCGGGTGGCCATGATGCCTTGCTAGGGCCAATCTTGGTCTTGTATTAGTGAGACGATTAATTGGTGTTAATCGCGATACTATACACTACTGGTATGATGAGAGCCTATGGGTCACACACATGAAGATAATTTAAGAGCCAAGAAGAAAGAAGGGCGTTTTCGTCTTTTTGGGCGAGGGGTATTTTGGTAATTTCAAAGTGCAATAAATTTGCTGAGGTCATAGCCTTTTTTTTAATTTGTTAAAAATTAAATAAGTGGAATTACGGTTGAATGTGTGTTCGCACATAAAACAATAATTATCATTATTGTTAATGTTAATATATAATATTAAATATATTTATTTTTTTAATTGAAATAATGATGAAATAAATAAAATATCTAATTTGGGAGTGTTTGGCAATGGGGTGTTTGGGTTGGAGCCCAAGCCATTCCATCTGGGAATAGGGCAACTTGGTTTGCCTATAAAAAGAATAGTGTTTGTGTGTTTTATTAAGGAATGATTTTGCCTTTTGAAAAAGAAAAACACAACACCCCATACACTCACTCCCACGCCACTTCACTGTTGATTGAAAAATCAATTTTCTTTTGTTCTTCTTGATTTCTTAAGGCCAAGGAGGATCTAGCAAATCCCTCCTTGTTCTTGGTGGTTGTCTCGTGTGGACTTCTTGGTTCGATCCTATACTTGGATCGGTAGCAAACACGTTCAGAGACCGCATGGTGGAGCCTCCAAACGTGGTATGAATCTAAACCTTTGGATTTATTTTTCTGCAGATTCTTATAAATATAAACTGTAATTTTCATGCCGGATTTGGGTTCTAAGGAGACATCCATGGTTGTAATTATTTTTGTTTTCACTGTGCAACGCCGGTCGTTTCCTAACATAGCTGTACCTAATGAGCGAGTCTTCATCATTCGAGAAGGCAAGTGCTATCGAGTGGAGCTTTATCACGATTTCTCTAGTTCAAGGGCTATAGTTAGCTGCTTCATCTCTCTAACAGGATGAATTGGTTGGTGTTCAAGGCTTTCTATTTTCTCTTTTGCTGATCAAATAAGATTAGCTGGTCTTCCGACTATTTAATCTTATTTCTTGTTGTTGCACAATGCACCTTACTCAGCTTCTGCTACAGTGGATTGATGCTCATATGTGAAAATGCAAAATTCTTGTTAAATCCAAGCTTACCCAGCTTCCTCACATATCGCTCTTCTGTTTTTTCACTTCCCCTGCTTCTGTTTCCTCTTGCAGCTCTATCATTTTTTCCTACCATCAATTGAATGCATAATCAATAAGTCAACCAACAAACTAAATAGCAACATAAAAGAATACTACAGCAGCAAACAAAAATAAGTCTGATGGAGTAGAGAAGCAAGTACTCCAAACATTATCAATCTAATACTAAAGGAATTTTGACATAAAGTTTTTCTTATACACATATAAGCACATATTTACATTCACATATCCATCATAAGCATGCTAAGTAATTGGAAAGATAAGGGGTGTTGCATTTTCTCTACACATAATTCTGCAAGAGGCATATTTATAAATCTGTGTTTTATTCTGCAAGAGGCAAAACAAAGCCTGTATGATTTGTACATAGCATTTCCCATTTTCAAAGTGTTTTAAATCTGTACTACTCATCAATTGTATAAATTTGTACATAATATAAAATCTGTAATAGCACATAAAGATGCCCAGAAATGATTTTTAAACCACAGAGATAGGAGTTTCATTTGTACAGAATATTGAAGAAATAAAAGATTATAGTTTCTACTTCCTTCCTACCTTAAACACTTCAGTTTGGAGAAAGATATATAAAACAGAAGCCATCTTGATTGAATCACATCTATTGTAATGAGCTTCCTCATGAGTTAATAGCCAAGATAGAAGTTGAACTTTAGATGAAACTTTTGCCTTCCTTCTAAGCTTTAAAATTGGAAGTTATAGCAAAAGCATCATTGATTGACCAAATAAAGTATGTTCAAAGTAAAATACCCTGATGGTTCTAGATTTCATGCTTTGTTCCTCTTTCATATCATCTAGATGATGTTTCTATTTCAGGCAGAGGGATTTAAGTATCTTCATCATCTTTCAAGTCTAGAATATACAAAATTCCACACAAATGATTTATTAGATAAAACCAGTCTCTACTCGAACCTTATTTAATTTATTTTTTGCTCTAATTTATCTACATCATTAAATCCAGACTGTTAAGTTCAATCCAACAGATTATAAACCATAACAGGTTTTCCTACTAGCCAACCACAACAAAGTTATAAAGTTTGGTAACACTCAGGAAAAGTAAATGCAAATATCAAAAAATACATAAGCACAACATAATTACAGTTGATCAAAAGATGACAGAGAAATGCAATGAGACTCAAATAAAAACAAATCCAACATGGCAATATGGAACAGTTAACAAAAATGATCAACTTACATATAGCTCTCTTGCTTGTTCATAATCCACCCTTTCTCCACGCTCCAACGAGTGTCATGAAATAATTGTATAGGACCGACAGATTCCCAACTTGTTGCGCCTAACAGTTCATATCGTCATTGACCATAAATTGAAATAAATTTAGTCAACAGGACAACAATGTTGTATTGTATAGGTGAATCATATTAAATACCTTTTCCTTTTGTGCTGGATAAAGTTCTTGGAACCACCGCGGTGGTTACACCTCATCTTCGACCAGTTCTCAGTGTAGTTTTTGACCGTGCCTAACACCACAAAATCAGGAAATTAAAATACAATACATATATAACAACATAAAAGCCATGTTGACCTTACTGATAACTTTGCACCGAAAAAGGTCACAAAGATATATCCAATCGTTCAAGATCTTATTTCTTCTGGTCTATTCTATAATGCTGTTAGAGTAGATGCCTAGACCAATCAATTATTGTAGAATTGACTCTTTGTAATAAAAGGCATTTTATTCATATCGCGTAAATCATTATTATTGCAATATGTATTGATATATGTCCTTAGATGGTAGAGCCGTGACGAGGGTATCAGTGTTTCAATCTTGATAGTGAGAACCCTATGAGCACATATGTGGCCATTCTAGAAACGTCCGTAGCCCTAGTATTATTCTGAACTAAGGGTACAGATATACGGTAAGGCTATCATAGTGTTGAACGACCCTGTCGAAAGGCAGTGACTGATCTCACTTGTCAAGGTTGTTTGGTGACAACCTGGTGCAACACATGGGTGTTTGTTGTAGCATTACACCACAGCAAGTTCACTGGACTGACCCACCAGAGGATTCCATATGGATGGTAACCCCAGTGTCTATGGAACAAATCCTCTAACGAATGGTGGTGCATGTGATCCTTAGACTGAGATCACCGGAGCGCCTTATGCACCGATTGGTGGTAGTTTGACACTAGCCTACGCAGTTCTTTTCAGAGCTTTCATACGGTGGTGATTGGCTGCATCAAGGAGTGTATCAAGACTATGGTGGCTTGACAGAGGATTTAACTCCCGGGTATGGGAGAAAGTATCTCACAGCGCAATTCAGTATATGGCAATGACACTAAACTGTGGCCACAGTGGATTGAGTTGTTACTCTATCCGGTTTATAATACGGGTCATTGGTCCAGAACTGAATAAATAATATCGGAGTAACCGAAGGTTGACACTATTTCTATGCCTTCGTCTCGTCGAGTAACGTATGATGAAAGGATCGAATTGCCACGGTAACCATATCGTTGACAGGTAGCTACTTTGCTGAATCCGAATCTATCGGTGGCCATGATGCCTTGCTAGGGGCCAATCTTGGTCTGTGTATTAGTGAGACGATTATTGGTGTTATCGCAATACTATACATTGCCGATATAATGAGGAGCCTAAGGGTCACACACAATAGAAGACAATTTAAGATGTAAGAAGAAAGAAGGGTGTTTTCGTCTTTTAAGCAAAAGGGTATTTTGGTAATTTCACAGTGCAATTAAATTTGCTGAGGTCGTAGCCTTTATTTAATTTGTTAGAAAAATTAATAAGTGAAATTACGTTTAAATATTGTTCACACATTTTAAATATATTATCATATTGTTAAATGTTAATATATATATATAAATATATATATATTAATGATTTAATGAGATAATGATGGAATTAAAATAAATCAAATTGGGAGTGTTTGGCACACTGGGGCGTTTGGTTGAGCCCAAGCCTATTCCATATGGGATTAGGGCACATTTTTTTAAATATAAAAGGAAAAGTGTGTGATTTTTAATAAGAGGTTTCCTTTGTAAAACCAAAACACACAGCAGCCATTTTTGCTTCTCCCACGGCAGTAACACCACTTGCCTAAATCAATTCAATTGATTTTGTTTTTCTTCTTATCTTAAGCCAAAGAGGATCTAGCAAATCCTCTTTGGTTCTTTTAAGATTGTCTCATGTGGACTACGTAGGTTCGATCCTACACTTGGATCGGTAGCAAAACGTTCGTCGACAAATTTGGAGGAGCCTTCAACGTTGCGTTTGTTTCTCTTAACTCATATTGAAATATTTATGCAGATTTTATTTAATATAAATTGTAAAATCATACCCTTGATCTTGGCTCATGTAAACGATCCTGTTATATTATATTTTTCATTTTCGCTGCGTATACGGGACCGTTTACTAACAGTGGTATCAGAGCCTAGGGTACTGAATTTTACATTTTTATGGTATGGTGATAACATGTATTTGATGATAATATGTTGCTATATTGAATCTGTGTAAATCTGTCTTGAAATATGTTTTAAGAAACTGATAATCGATTAATTTAATTTGTTGATGACTGCTGGGTTGGTTTAATGCATGATGGATTTTGTTGAGATCAATGTGTTTGATTGATTGCAAAATCCGGTTAGAGTGTTTTTGGTTGCTGTATGAACAGATCCGAGCTACAGATCTATGTACGCTCGACGGCGGCGATATAATCCTCGCCGCAGCGATCGTCGTTGGCCGCGGCGATATAACTCTCGCCGCGGCGATAGTCCTTTGGACGAGCGCTGTAATGAAACAGGCTCGCCGCGGCGATATAACCCATCGCCGCGGCATCGTCCTTCGGACGTGCGCTGTAACCAAAACCATGCACGCCGTGGCGATTCTAACTCATCGCTGTAGCGAGCGCACTTCAAGTGTGCAGGGGGTTAAAATGTAAAGTTTCAAAACTTTTGGACCAAACTGTAATCTGTAAATTACAGGGGGTAAATGTAATTAACCCAAAATTCAGAAATTGATTGTTTTTTGAAATGTATGCTTTGTACAGTTTGTATATTGCACGGTGCCCGGACATGAGCCTTAGACCTAAGGGTGAATGTTTTAAAATATTTGGGTAGGTATGGTTGTATTATTTATTAATAGGGCCTGCGTGTCCTGCCTTCTCCTCTTCTTCTCGATGTACATTCCTTCTCATCTAATTCCCCTCGAATGTAAATCGAGGTTTCTAAATTTATTGATGTAAAGAATTTGTATAATTATTTATGTAAATTTAGAACGATAGTTTTGTAATGTACTTGAAGACGAAGCAAGGACGAGCAACCATACTTGAAGACTCAGATGTTTATTACAGGACCCTAGGTGACCCACCGATTCCTCTAGCTCGAGGAAATCGGTTTTAGTTGGCCATGTACCGCACGTTTAATTTTTGTTTAGAATGCATGCTAAGGTTAATGTTGATAACATGTCAAACATGTCATTCTAACAAAGATAATAATCTGATGAGACATTAAATAAAAACCCCTCAACTGAATATATTAAGTCACGTATCCTTCCATCACCATGGTTTTAATCAAACACTATTCGTGAAACCTTGTTCGCCAAGCGAAGGGTACACTTCTACCAGTGGGAGGTTAAAATCATGGAGTTTTCCTTAATGGTGATGGGTCGACTTAAATGACGGTTTTGCTTGTTCGCCAAAGCGAAGGTTGATAACGCGTCATAGGCATAGTAGAGCAGTACTATTATGTGTACGTGGTGACATGTAGTGTCCACTCTACTGATACTGAGAATCACACTTGAGGAAAATGGTTGGAGCCATTGATTGTGTGATTGGTTGTTGGCTTTCTTCTATATTTGGGTTGATAGTGGGAGCTATCAACTGGTGTGGATTAAGTTTGTTGGCCTACCTAAATCAACTCATTTTGGCTTTTTCGCCAAAGCGAAGGTTGAAATGGGCAGGATGGGATCTCGGTCCACTAGGAAAGTCAACGGGCTTTCCGAGTTAATAGTGAGGGCTATTGGCTTGAATAAATAGTGGGAGCATCGTTTAATAAAGACCATAACAACAATGAACTTTATATTAACTTATCTTTTCTGCAATTGTAGATTCACCAAAATGAGCATATGAACCTGCGACCGATAATCGAGAAGAAAACAGGTTGGTGGATCCATTTCTCAGACTAGTATCGTAATCTTCGGATTATACTCAAGTCAGAAAAGAAATTGTATATCCTTGAAAAGCCTACATGGCTGAGCCTGATCCTGATGCCACTCAGGAAGTTAGGATACTTATCAAAAGTTCCTTGATGATGCTGATAGCGTTCAATGCTGATGTTAGCATCGATGACACCTATGCTGCAAAAGCAGCATGAGAATATGGATCTTCTCATTATTCTACACTCAAGGAGCTTTACGAAACAAATGCTCGACATGAGAGGTACAAGGTGTCGAAAGCACTGTTTGGGAGTCGTCTGACTGAGGGAGCCCAAGTTGGTCCTCATGTGCTCAAGATGATCGAGCACATAGAGAGCTTGAGACTTTGGATTGGCTTGGATGCAGAATTACAAATGGATTTAATTCTGCAATCCTTGCCTGACTCTTGCTCCGTTCATAATGAATTTCAATATGAACACGATGGAGAAAACCCTGTCAGAGCTTTGAACATGCTTAGGACTGCAGAGCAGGACTTGAAAAAGTCCAAGCCTATTTTGCTGGTTACTGCCAGTAAACCAAAGGGTTATGGCAAGGGTAAGGCCAAGGCCAAACCCAAGCCCAGCCAGCCCACCCAAGGACAGTTGCTCTTGGGTCTGAGAGTGGCATAGGGAAGGGTAAGGTAGTCTGCTTCTTTGTGGCAAGCCTGGCCACATGAGGAAACACATGCAAGCTTTCCTCGCAGCAAGAAGAGTTAGAGCTACGACTTCAGGTATTTTATGATTGAGATTAACTTCTCTCCCTCAACATCTTGGGTCATGACACAGGATGTGGTACTCACATTTGTATGATGTGAGGGTCTAAGGCAGAGTAGAGTGCTCGCAAGGGAAGTGGACCTACGAGTTGGAAATGGAGCACATGTGGCTCATTGGCTGTAGGACTTATTGTTATCTTTGCCTACGGCTTATTATTGAACTACTAATGTTATCATGTACCTTCTATTTCTAGAAATATTATTTCAGTATCCGCTTTGGATAATATGGGGTATCATTTGAGATATCTAATGGATTGTTGTCCTTTAGTTTGAATGGTATCTATTTGGAATTGCAAGGTTTATAAGGATTATATGTTCTTGATTTAAACAATAAAGTATTCTGAACATTGAAACCAAGAAAGCTAAACATAGCGATCAAAACCAAACATATCTCTGGCATTGTAGATTGTGTCATGTTAATAAGACTCGCATTGCAAAACTTCAAAGGGATGGAGTTTTGGCCCCTTTGACTTCCAGTCATTTGAGGTATACGAGTCATGCCTTTTAGGCAAGATGACCAGTCTCCTTCCAACGGAACAAATGAAAGGGCTACTGAACTTTTAGGCATCATCCATAGTATGTATGTGGTCCACTAACAGTTGAAGCCAGAGGTGGATATCATACTTCATTACATTTACTGATGATTTCAGTAGATATGGTTATGTCTACCTTATGAGACATAAATCTGAAGCCTTTGATAAATTCAGGAATTCAGAATGAAGTACAGAATATGTTGGGCAAAAGTATTAAAGCTCTTCGGTCGATCGAGGGTGAATACTTAGCTCAGGGTTTTCAGAGACCTGAAGGAATGTGGGATAGTATCACAACTCACCCCCCTTATACAGCCCAACCAATGGAGTGTCAGAAAGGAGGAATAGACCTTACTTGACATGGTTAGTCCATGATGAGTTTTAGTGATTTACCTGCATCATTCTGGGGTTATGCCCTAGAGACTGCGACTCACTTTTGAACATGTGCCGTCAAAGTCTGTAGATAAGACTCCATATGAGCTATGGAGTGGGCGAAAGCCCAACTTGTCTTATCTAAGGATTGGGGTTGCGAAGCTTATGTTAAGAATTAACTTCGAAACAAGCTGGGCCTAAAATCCTGTAAATGTATATTTGTGGGGTATCCAAAGGAGACAAAGGTACTATTTCTACCACCCGAAGAGCGCAAAATTTTTGTGCTCGATCTGGTGTCTTCCTAGAAAAGGAATATTTTCTAAGAAGTACATGGGAGAAAAGTAGAACTAAATGAAGTTCTAGAACCACAAGATACTAGACGCAGGAGGATGATGTGCCATAAGAAGTGGTTGAGCATCATGAGGAGGTTACTCCACAACTGTGGATCAAAGTGAACTACCTCAGTAGCACAGGACGTACGTAGATCTGGGAGAGTATGCCATGAGCCCGAGAGATACGGTTATCTCGTGACTCAACATGGTGACGTACTGGTCTACCAAGACGATGAACCCAGAACCTATGAAGACGCTATATCGGATCCAGATTCCGTTAAATGGCTTGAAGCCATGAAATCTGAGAAGGACTCCATGTACCAGAACCAAGTGTGGTCTCTGGTGGAACCACTGAAGGGGTAAAACCCATAGGGTGTAAATGGGTCTTCAAGAAGAAGACTGACATGGATGGCAACTGCATACTTATAAAGCACGACTGGTTGCCAAAGGTTTTAAACAAATTCATGGCATTGACTATGAAGAAACCTTTTCGCCGGTTGCCATGTTAAATCCATTCGGATTATGCTTGCAATTGCTGCATATCTGACTATGAGATTTGGCAAATGGATGTCAAAACGCTTTCCTGAACGGAAACCTGAGGAGGATGTGTATATGACACAACCTGATGGTTTCTTCTTGATAGTCAAGCTAATAAGGTATGCAAGTTGCAGAGATCCATTTATGGACTCAAGCAAGCTTCAAGGAGCTGGAACATTCGTTTTGATGAAGCCGTAAAAGAATTCGGTTTTAATAATAACGAGATGAGCCCTGTGTTTACAAGAGAAGTGAGTGGGAGCGCAGTAGCATTCCTAGTGTTGTATGCGATGACATACTTTGATCGGGAATGATATACCGAACTTGCAGTCGTAAAGACTTGGTTATCCAAGTGCTTCTCCATGAAGGACTTAGGGGAAGCGGCCTACATCCTTGGTATAAAGATCTATCGTGATAGATCGCATAGGTTGCTTGCCTAAGTCAGAGTGCATATATTGACAAGTATGAAACGATTCTATGGAAGAATCCAAGAAAGGATTTCTTCGATGTCACATGGGTTTTATCTCTCTAAGGAATTGTTCCTAAAACACAAGATGAGAGAGATAGGATGAAGAGGATTCCATATGCATCAGCAATAGATCCATCATGTATGCATGTCTATGTACTCGGATTGATGTCTCATGTGCCTTGAGCACTTGTAGTATATATCAATCGGATCCAGGTGAGCGTCACTGGATGGCTGTCAAGAATATTCTTAAGTACCTGAAGAGGATAGGATATGTTCTTGTTTATGGAGGGGAAGATGAGCTCACTGTAAGAGGATACAGTGATGCTAGTTTCCAAACGGACAAGATGATTATGCCAATCAGGGTTTGTATTTTCTCTCAATGGCGGTGCAGTGAGCTGGAAGAGCTCCAAGCAAAGCACTGTAGTGGATTCTACAATGGAGACTGAGTATATTGCATTGTCGGATACGGCCAAGGAGGCAGTCTAGATTAAGAAGTTCATTACTGAACTTGGTTGTGTTCCTACGATTGTTGATCCTATAGACATCTATTGTACAACAATGGAGCAATTGCTCAAGCCAGGGAACCAAGGTCTCATCAGAAATCCAGACACATACTCAGACGATTCCATCTCATCAGAGAGAAGTTGAGAGGAAAGACGTGCAGATTAGTAAAGTGCATACTGACGACAATCTCGCAGATCCACTAACAAAGCCTCTATCGCAGCAGAAGCATGACAGGCACTGAGATCATTTGGTATTAAATACATGAATGATTGGCTATAGTGCAATGGGAGATTGTTAGAGTAGATGCCCTGAGCCAATCAATTATTGTAGAATTGACTCTTTGTAATAAAGGCATTTTATTCTATATCGCGTAAATCATTATTATTGCAAATGTATGATATGTCCTTAGAATGGTAGAGCCGTGACGAGGGTATCAAGTGTTTCAAATCTTGATAGTGAGAACCTATGAGCACATATGGTGGCCATTCTAGAAACGTCCGTAGCCCTAGTATTATTCTGAACTAGGGTACATATATACGGTAAGGCTATCATAGTGTTGAACGACCCTGTGAAAGGCAGTGACTGATCTCACTTGTCAAGGTTGTTTGGTGACAACCTAGTGTAATACATGGGTGTTTGTTGTAGGCGATTACACCACGCAAGTTCACTGGACTCCCACCAGAGGATTCCATATGGATGGTAACCCCAGTGTCTATGGAACAAATCCTCTAACGAATGGTGGTGCATGTGATCCTTAGACTTGAGATCACGGAGTGCTTTATGCACGATTGGTGTAGTTTGACACTAGCCTAACGCAGTTCTTTTCAGAGCTGTCAATACGGTGGTGATTGGCTGCATCAAGGAGTGTATCAAGACTATGGTGGACTACGAGGATTTATCACTCCCGAGTACGGGAGAAAGTTATCTCACGGCGCAATCAGTATATGGCAATGACACTAAAACTGTGGCCACAGTTGGATTGAGTTGTTGCTCTATCCGTTTATATACGGGTCATTGGTCCAGAAACTGAATAAATAATATCGAGAGTAACCGAAGGTTGACACTATTTCTATGCCTGTCTGCGTCGAGAAAGTATTATGAAGGATCGAATTGCACGGTAACCATATCGTTGACAGGTAGCTACTTTGCTAAATCCGAATCTATCGGGTGGCCATGATGCCTGCTAGGGGCCAATCTGGTCTGTTGTATTAGTGAGACGATTAATTGGTGTTATCGCAATACTATACACTGCCAATATGATGAGGAGCCTAAGGGTCACACACGTAGAAGACAATTAGATGTAAGAGAAAGAAGGCGTTTTCGTCTTTTAAGGCGAAAGGGTATTGGTAATTTCACAGTGCAATTAAATTTGCTGAGGTCGTAGCCTTTATTAATTTGTTAGAAAATTAAATAAGTGAAATTACTTAAATATGTGTTCACACATATTTAAATATTATCATTATTGTTAAATGTTATATATATATTTAAATATAATATATTATTGATTTTAATTGAGATAATGATGGAAATTAAATAAATCAAATTGGGAGTGTTGGCAACATGGGGCGTTTGGGTTGGAGCCTAAGCCTATTCCGTATGGGATTAGGGCAAATGTTTTTAAATATAAAAGGAAAAGTGTGTGTGATTTTTAATAAGAGGTTTTTCTTGTAAAACCAAAACACACAGCAGCCATTTTTGCTTCTCCCACGGCAGTAACACCCTTGCCTAAAATCATTCAATTGATTTTGTTTCTTCTTAATCTTAGCCAAAGAGGATCTAGCAAATCCCTCTTTGGTTCTTTTAAGATTGTCTTCGTGTGGACTACGCAGGTTCGATCCTACACTTGGATCGGTAGCAAAACGTTCGTCGACAAATCTGGAGGAGCCTTCAACGTGCGTTTGTTTCTCTAACCATGTTGAATATTATGCATATTTTATTTAATATAATTATAAACATACCTTGATCTTGGCTCATGTAAACGATCCTGTTATATTATATTTTTCGTTTCCGCTGCGTATACGGGACCGTTTACTAACAATGCTTCCTCTTTAGTAGCATGCTTTGAATTTCTTATGTAGGGCACTCCGAAAGCTGTTAATCTCTTACACAATCTGTGCTTCAGCCATTTCAGTACATGGGCTCTGTGACATCAATGTCAAACTTGGTCTAAATTCATCAATAATGTACATGCATTAAACTTATATGGGTATTATATATTTTTTCGTTAGGAAGTATCATATGGATAATGATATTAAACTACATTACCGTGATCCGAGCAATCATTTGTTTTTCGCAACGTACGGAACTTTCTTCCAAGTGAGCACTCTTACGGGGCATAGTTCCTCGCAACTATTCTACCTCTGTACTCAAACTTTGATGCATTTACTCCAGTAGGTACTCCATCTTCTTTTGAAAGTCTACATGAACTTTGACTGCGCTGTTTGTAGGAGTCTTTCACATCCAACTCCTCTACTCTTCCCTCTCACGTTCTTCGCCACTATATTCTCTACAAAATCAAAATAATGCATCAACAGTTATACTATATTATCACAAGGACGTTTACATGTTGGTAAAGTAAAATGTATTCTTAAATTTTAAACAAACATTGTACTTGATATCTAAAATCCAAGTATTATTTCAGTATGCTTATATGGACCAATATCAAACTTTACCAGTGATTGTAGCAATTTCAGTGTCGGTACAGGACTATGATTCTCTTGAACAACATTTGCACGTCAAGCTAGGGTCCTTCTCTACCAGAGCCATCTTCGGAATCTGCAAACATCAACATAAGAGAAAATGTACCAGGTAATATAAGCCAATTATACAATTAATCTCACGACATTAGATCATAACCATATTTCACATTCAGAAAATAGTAAAGAGTACATATAATCATACAAGCATACCATCAGAAGTTATCAGAATCACTCATTAAATCATATTCATTATCAATACAATAATCATCAATGTATCATCTTCTTCTTCAACATCAGCATTGGCATCATCTCCCACTACTTCAGCTCCACATGTTAATTGTTGCATCACCAAGTCAGGATCAATATCATGTCTAATGAAAGTGTCCCTTGTCAAACTCATCTTCCGAACAGAACAATATCCTCCTCTTCTTCTTTGTTTATCCTCTCTGGTACACATCCCAGTAGGTTTCTATGTTGAGCTTTTGAACCACTTTCCAATTAGTCCCGAGTTTGTAATCATCAACATAGAATACTGTTGAGCTTGAATGGCAAGTATAAAAGGATCATTTTCATACCACAATTTCCCAAACATTAATACAAGTGAGATGATAATCTTTTGTATCCTCTTTTTTTTTTTTTGCATCAGTGTCAAACCAGTTACACTTGAATAACATAACCCAAAACCCATTAACATAATTTAGCTCTAACCACCACTTAATTCACATAAAAATCAATTGGATAACCATCATGCTCCCCTGCACTATCACTCCATAATTTTTGTAACTCGACAATGTGATTGATCATTGTTATGGAAACGCACTCCATTGACAATACAATGTTATAACATTTAATACGAAATCAGGACTACAAGATAAGAAGTACAGTTCCTTAGTTGTATCATTGCACCTGTCAACATGCAAGGTTTCATCTACACAAAACATCATTCCAAATCATTAAGCTAACCTAAAACATATTAAACCTTTTTTGTATGTTTTATAAACGATTAAGGCATACTTACACGATCTCAACCATTTAGGAAATAACTGTTCTTGTGTTTTGAATATGTTATCACAATTTAGGGCCTCACTCTTTAAGTGTTCTCTGTTTGTTACATAAAGAAAAGAGAGAAATATGGTTATAATGCTCAACTTATTACAGTTTAAACATTTGTTTGTCAACAGGTTTCAACTAAACTTAAAAGAGGGACTCACTCTAGAAAAGGTTGCAGTTCTTACAATTGTTCAACACGTACCAATGAGCCTTTTGCAATTCATCTGGTGGAAGTTCGATTAACTTCCTTGAACCCCATGGATGAGCCTTTTGACGGAAAACTGTTAATACTCCTTCTGGCTATCCATTCAAACTGTCATCATTTCTCTCTACTCGATTAAATCTAGTTTCAATTTCGCACAGATACATTGAACAAAATGTTAGTGCTTCATTCACCAAATACCCTCGCAATAGACCTTCCGTTAGCTTTGTTTCTAACATATTTTTTCAATTTTCCCAAAAACCTTTCAATGGATACATCCACCGATATCCAACTGGACCACCCAATTTAGCTTCCAATGGAAGGTGTATGCCAAATGAACCATAATATCAAAAAATGCAGGAGGGAAAACCATTTCAAGCTTCAAAGAATTAGGACTATATCTTGTTCCAATCTATTTAGATCATTTATGACAACGTCCTAGCACATATTTGTTAGAAGAAGTAGGACAACTCAACAAGTGCAGTACAAGCTCTTGATGCAAAAATGGACGTATTCCAACGGCAGCAGTTGTTGTAGCAGGACATGACAATCATGACTCTTTAACCTGAACCTTGCCGTCTTTCACATTGACACATCGTGAGATATTACTTGCATAACCGTCTGGAACCTTCACTGATTTCAGGAACTGGCAAAATTGTCTTCTCTCATCTAATGCAAGAGTATACATGCTTGTGGTTTCAAATATCTATCACCTGAGGTTGCAAATGTAACTCTGCACGTATGTTCATATCAACCAAATCAGTCTAGCTTTATACAGTATCTTTTGATTTCCCTTCCATGTTCAATAATGTACCAATGATGTTGTCACATATGTTTTTTCAATGTGCATGACATCAGGTTATGTCTAATTTTAAGTTTACACCAGTATTCCAACTCAAGAATATATTTTCTTTGTCCAATTTGATGCACCAGGACTCTGTTTCCTTTTTCTACCTCTATCAACTGATAATATTTTTTCCCGAAATGCACATCGTTCACATGAGATTGTTGTTCATGAATTTCATCCCCTGAATATAGTTTTGGCGGAGATCTAATTTCTCTTTCCCATCGATTGCTTGCTTCGCCTCCACCGATGATCTGGAGAACAAGAATCGCCGAGTCCCATGTAGCATATTTTACTTCGCAACAATTGGATGAAGTATTCTCATTACATACAGGACAAGCCTATAGCCTTTGGTTCTCCATCTAGACAAATTGCCTAAGGCGGAAAAAATCTTAATTGACCACATGATAGCGTCATGTAAACGAAATGTTCTCCCCGAGCTGTATCATAAGTCTCTACACCATCAACCCTAACTCTTTTAATTCTTCAATCAATGGACACAAATACACATCAATATGTCTTCCAGGTGCGTTAGGCCCTGGAATGAGCAATGACATCATACAGTAGGGTCTTTCATACACTTCCATGGAGGCAAATTGTAAGGGACAAGTACCACTGGCCATATGCTATAAGATAGACTCATGTTCCTGAAAGGATTAAAACCATCAGTTGCAATACCCATCTAGACATTTTGGGCATCTTGTGCAAATGAAGGGTATATCTTGTCAAATTCTTTCCAAGATTCAGAATCAGCAGGATCCCTCAACATATCTTCTTATTTAATCGTTTTTCCTTTTGCCACACCATATCTTCAGCTGTGTCCTTGACATGAAGAGTCATTGGAGTCTAGGTTTCAGTGGGAAGTAACGCAAAACCTTATGTGCAATTTTTTGCCCTTTCCATCATTAATCTTATATCTAGGTTCATCACATACAGGACATTTATCAGCATTCGCATGCTCCTTCCAAAATAATGCACAATCAAACCTACATGCAGTATGATTCATAGCCTAAGCCTAATTGTTGCATAATTTTTCTAGCTTCGTAGTAGGATTCGGAGATTGGATCCTTTAGGCAACACACTTTTTATCAACTATATTATCAAGTCACATGATTTATCAGTCATGTGAGTAATGGCTTTTAATGCAACAATTTACTATGAACTCTAGGATTGACATGTTGGTGCAACTGGATACAATTCTTGTTAGCATATGCAAACATGTCATCAAATTTCTCATAGTCTACAGTCCTAAGATTATGGGTTGTACTACACCTACATTGATGAATCCCCATCCATATGCATGTTTACTGGACCACGAGCCATAAGCATTTCCATGATGTCATCACATCTTCATATTCATTGTCCACTTCGTCGCTAGACACACATCAATATGGTTCCAACATTCAAGTGTTCCCGTGAAAATCCATACATCAAACTCTTGAAAACCCATGTCTATACAAATGTAGTAATGGTGTTATATCATGTGATCTTGTATTCAAACAAGATCTACATGGGTAGCGTCTTACCCTCACTATCCAAATGTTGTTTTGCAATGTCTATGAAAGAGTCAATTCCTTGAATATATCATCGCACAACCTATTAGACAACCAAATCCATCTTCTATCCATTGTGACCTTCTACGTTCGCAAACAAAACATAAATTTAGATCATAAATATGTTCTATCACAAAGACAATACTCAACCAATTAAACACATCACCATACAAAGAATATAGTACTAGTGATAATGTAAATGGGTATAAGATCAATAATTAATTAAATATCAATTTACTACTTTGCCTTTTTGTTATGGTTGTAGTAGCAGTGGTGCCCGCAGTCTTTTTAGCCTCGGTCTTCTAGTCAACTTTAAGATCCTCAAATACCTTTAACAACAAAATAATTAGGTTTATATTTTAATTTATCAAGAATATGTCATTTTCCTTATATGAAAAGAAATACCACACTCAAATAAATGAATCAGCAAGCAATGACTAAAATTAAATCAAAGGTAGCCTCAAAACAAGCAACAAAGTAATGAATGCCCAATGATAGTGTATCAAAGTGATGTATCTGTCATTGATAAGCTTAAATTGGCATGAGATGCGATCATGAACTGCATGTTGTTTTGGCTTAGAAAAACCACAGCTATGAATAAGAAGAGCAACAAACAGGGCAATAAATGAATGAAATGCTTTTTGATTCCCCATGTTCCTGCTACTAGTTTTAAAGTCCTTTAAAGTGCTTAGTTCTTGAATTTATCACCCTACCAAATGATTGACAACTAACTGAAGTTGTTTGCAGCAAGCACCTTTGCCCAATCAGCTAAATGTAGCATTCAAACTAACAATACTTAACTCACACCTTCCCAAATACTACCTCAAGAAGCACTATTGGTAAAGCATACATGAAATTTAAAAATATTAAAGAACAAAGAAATCTGGAAATCACATTTCTTGCCCGAAATCTTAATGATATAACCCTTATAAATGCAATAAATAAATGCAAGTTGTGAAGTGCAGAATTGCAGTTTGTGCAGGGTGTTAAGTTGTTGATTGATTGTAGTTTTGTAGAAATGCAGTTTGTGAAGTGCGTTTTTTTTTTTTTTTTGTTAATTGAATGTAGTTTTTTTTTCTGCAGAAATGCAGTTTGTCAGTGTGTGAAGCTATAATTGACTGCAATTTTTTTTTGTAGAAATGCAGTTTGTGCAGTGTGTAAGCTAATTTGTGCAGTGTGTGGAGCAGTTGATTGACTGCAGTTTTTGTGAAACATTTGATGCAATTTGTGAAGAAATGCAGTTTGTGCAGTGTGTTTTTTTGTGAAGAAATGCAGTTTTGTGAATTGTGTGAAGCTGATTTGTGCAGTGTGTGGAGCAGTTGATTGACTGCAGTTTTTTGAAACATGTTTGCAGTTTTCTGTGAAGAAATGCAGTTTGTGCAGTGTGTGGAGCAGTCATTGACTGCAGTTTTTGTGAAGAAATGCAGTTTTGTGAATTGTGTGAAGTGATTTGTGCAGTGTGTGAGCAGTTGATTGACTGAAGTTTTTGTGAAACATGTTGTTGTAGTTTTCTGTGAGAAATGCAGTTTGTGCAGTGTGTGGAGCAGTCAATTGACTGCAGTTTTTGTGAAGAAATGCAGTTTGTGAATTGTGTGAAGCTGATTTGTGCAGTGTGTGGAGCAGTTGATTGACTGCAGTTTTTGTGAAACATGTTGTTGCAGTTTTTTGTGAAGAAATGTAGTAAAATTATCAGCATCAACAAAAACCAACATAAACTAATTTTACTGCTACTAAACAGAAATAAGAATGGCAATGATCATATCATAAGTCCAAGCACGCGCGCATTAAAAAAATAAAAAGTCACAATCTTAACTTGATACGATATTTGCATCAAACCTTCCAAGTGTTTTCTACCTCATTTTAAGATATTAGACCAAATCTAAACATATTCAGGTCCTAACAAATTAGGCTGTGATTAACATGCACCACAACATGAATTAAAAAAGAAAAAAAAACTATTATTATATCTTTCCTTTTAGGTAGGATTTGACTCCATTTTACTTGCCCCCGCAAGTATATTGGCATCGCCAACTTCAAACTTGTGCGTCCTATTGGCAAAGGATCTAGTCCACCAATTGATAGGGATTTATTTATCTATGATTCATCGAATTTAATGGAAATCTCTATACAGTCATAAAGTAGATTGAACAGAATTTACTTCATATGCATCACCAATCACAATATATGAAGAAGTTTCCAAATCTCATAAATAACCATTGCAAACACATAAGAAATTGATATTTGCCTTGCTCAGATTAAATGAAAACATAGGACTAGCTTACAGTTGAACAGTCTAACTATATAGGGGGAGAGTGACCGAGAGTGCTCACAGTTAGGAATTACGCAAGGAAGAAACTTGTACTGATAGTGTCATTCGAAGTGGTCTGCATCCACCAGGATCACAAACACATTCATAAAAGAAAGTGCTATTCATAGAAGGTTGGCAATCTCCCGTCCACATTCCACTTCTTTGCACACACTATCTGCACCCAAAATCAAAACAAACACCAAGAACGACATCAGTCTTCACCTAGTTGCTAAAAAGTAGTAATTTAATCCTTCAACTTCTTATCAAAAATAACAATATGCAGTAGCAATTAAACACACCAATACTTCAACTTCTATCATCACCACAAGACTTCAATCTTCTTATCAAACACACAAACAACTCTAGTGAACAAAGAAAGGACGCGTATAATAAACGAAAATCAATGCAATGTCAATAAACGAAAATACATCAGCTTCTAAAATTTGAAATCAGATTCAATATTCCATGTGAGAGAACTAAAGATCAAAAATTGTACTTACAGGAGGTGAGGGACTGCCTCATATTGGATGAATGAAGGAAGCCAAGAAGATCAATTGAAGATGCAGATGCGTGGAGAAGAGATGAAGTCAGGTTCTGCAGTTCAGAAATTCGGCCAACAGAGATTAAGATGAAAAAGCGTTAGATCGAAGAGATGAAGATGCGTGGGGAGTTCGAGAAGTCAGGTTCTGTAGTGGGAAATTCAGGCAACAGCGACGGCAAACATGCATTAGAAGAGATATGAAATTTGGGTTATGCCTTGGGAAATTTGGGGAAAAAGCTAGGGCAAACGTGCGTGGAGAAGAGATGAAATTGACAAAAATGCTTGCTTTATATAGGTTAGGGTATTCTGTAAATACTTAAAAACCTAAGGGTTCTAATTAGTTATTTAATTTGAAATATAATTCTATTATGCAAATAAGTCAATTTGTAACTAAAAATTTAGTCAGTAAAGAATTAATGTTAGTTGCCTATAATTTAGGTCTGGCGGGAACAAATAATTGGAGGGAATATGCATTTTTTAAGTTAATTAGCAACTAAATCAAATTTAGTGCTGATATACTTTGGGCTCTTGTAATTACTGTCCAAATATGGGATATTTTGGTAATTTCATTTTTTACAACTAATCATAATAGTTACTAATAATTCCTAGTTATTCGCAACTAATTTAGCTACTAAGGGGTAGTTGCAAAAAAGTGTTTTTGTAACCAAAAATGTAGAATGCAAAATTAATATTTTAGATGCAAATTATCAAATTTTGAGGGAAAAATCATCCGAAAAAAATTGCAACTAAATATTAGTCACTAAAGCAACGGTTCTATGACTAACAAAATAGTGCCAAAAAAATAACTTTAGATGCCAAATGTTGGAACATGTGGGCCCTAAAATGTTAATCCTCTTTGCTCGACTAATGTCAATTTAGTTGGTAAATGTAGCCTTTTTGCAACTAATTCTGGTTAGTTGCTAAAAAATTGGTTGCAAATGTCATTTTCTTGTAGTGTGCATTCATTCAAAAACAATCAATTTTTTTTTTTTTTTTTTTTATAGGGTGTGTTAAATTTTTTTTTTTTAATAGGGTGTGTTGAAATATCAAGTTACCCTCTTAAATGTGTATAATGAATATTGGCTTTAAAGGTTCAAAAACTGTAATTTAGCCCCTATGCAAAAATAAAAAAGCAAGAACGAAACAGTAGGTTTCCTGCTACAGCGAATAAATTATTTGCCCCGGCGAGGTTCATATATACATGGTCGCTGCGGCGAATGCGAAGTTTTATTTCGCCGCAGCAAATACCATAAACTTCCAGAAAACACAAAACATTCCAGAGAGTTTTGTGCCGCGACGAAGTTTTATTTCGTCACGGCATGATTTACTTTTCGGCACAAAGCCTCGGCGAAGATGAATTTTGCAGCAAATGCCATAAAACTGAGAAGAACCTCAGAATGTGATCCACACAAGTCAAGGAAAAGAGAGTCGAGAGAGTGAGAGAGAAAATGAGAGAATGATTTTGTTTCAATTCTTTCAATCCTTTGAAAATGGTATAACACTTGGTTTATATACCATGGGCATAAAGTGTAATTTTAAATTGTCTTGGGAAGTCCTCAAACAATTTAAAATTAATCTTGTAAAAGAGCATTTATGTCATGTCCTTGGTTTTATGGTTAATTCATAATTAGCCCAAATTTTAATCCCATTAAATATTCTAACTCTTTAGAATAAAACCAATGCACTTTTGTCCCCATTATTGAATCCGATTCAATAATAATATTTGATAAATCCTTATTACCCTTGGTTAGTGCTAGCTATCCATGGATAATCATTTCTCACCAATACATTAATTCGGATGCAACTGTTTACATCCGAACATCATTAATCTGATTAATGATATGTATTACTCTCTCTCCCTGAGCTTGGTTTTATATGTGACCATTTGGTTCACTGTGATCTAGCCGTGAGCCCAATATCGAATTTTAATATGTTTCGTTATAACTCTTTATAATTGAAACTCCCACTGATTATGGTAGATGTCTAGCAATGTTCCATAACCCCTAAACCACAATGAAGTGTAAACTTCAATGAACCTATTATGATCGTATGTACCATGTAGTAAAATCCCTTCGTTATCTAATCACGATTAAGCATGGTTCATGGTATGTCAAAATCCTTAACATAATCTTTAATCGAACTGTCAATCGATACAATGGAACTCGTCAACATGGAACCTACTTTTCATCTAATATTCATTATACTCTGGCCGGAGATTTCCCTTTTCCAATGTTTATTGACATTCATCTAGGAACTCGAGATTGGACTATTTTGAGTTAATGGATCCCATCTTGACATCACTTGTCCTCGCACATGAATAACATACGACCAAACTGGCTTATGACATAAGACATGACTATTCTCATGCTTGTACACCATATGAACCATATGCATCCTATGTTGATTCCAAATGTGATGTCTTAGGTCTAAGGATCAGTGGTACACTGACATGATCCTACAATGCATCATTGACCACATCCATGTGATTCATTGTAATCGGTCGTATTCGATAAATAGTTCACTAACCGTTTATCCATGCTAATGCCTTAGGAATACCTCTTATAATCACCCACACTAAGACCATCACATGATATTCAATGGAGACATTCAGCATGCCCACCATGCAATGTTATTGCCCAATTAACATTACTTGCGTAGGGAATTCTTCGATGATTTGATCTTCTGAAGATTCGTGTCATTCGGACATTTCACATGCAATATTAAATATAATATATTATAACTGAAGCAGTAAATCAACATGTGAAATAAGAACATTTTGTTTTATTCATGATACATTTAAAAGATATAATGTCCTAAAACTGACAACACGATTGGTTCCTAGGGCATACACTAACAAAACTCCCACGTGCACTATAGCCAATCACTGTGGTATCTAATACCCATCTTCTCAAGATGATAGTCCAACTGCTTATGTGTCATCACTTTAGTGAGTGGGTCAACTACATTCTCTAGCAAAGGTGTTCTCTGCACCAAAATTTTGCATGCTCCAACGAATTCTCTCAAAATGTGACATTTACGCTGAATATGTTTTGACCTCTGGTGCGCCAGTATTATCACAGTACAAGGTTATCAGATAAACCATGTTTGGAACCACACCAAGTTCAATCATGAACTTGCGCATCCAGAGAGCTTCCTTTGCTGCTTCTAAAGCGGTAATGTATTCAGCTTTTATAGTGGAATCGACAGTAGTCGACTACTTTGAACTCTTCCAACTGACTACACCTTTATTACATGTGAAAATGAACCTGGATGTAGACTTTCTATTATCCACATCTAATTGAAAATCAGAATTAGAGTATCCATCAATTTTCAACTTTGAACCTCCATAACTTAGTATTAGATCCTTAGTTCTTCTTAAGTACTTAAGGATCATCTTAACAGCTGACCAGTGTTTTTCCCCCGGGTTGGACTGATATCAGCTTGTAACACTCATAGCATATGCAATATCAGGCCTAGTACATAACATAGTGTACATGAGACTACCTAAAGTTGAAGCATAGGGTATCCCACACATCCGCTCACGCTCCTAATCAGTCTTCAGACTCATATATTTTGAAAGATGAATTTCGTGACTGCAAGGCAAAATTCCCTTTTTGGAGTCTAACATGCCGAACCGTTTTAGCATCTTTTCTATGTACATCCTTTGGGATAAGCCTATTAATCCTTTCGTTCTATCTCTATAGATACGAATTCCTAGGATGTAGGTTGTTTCTCCTAAGTCTTTCATGGAGAAAGTTCTGGATAAGCACAACTTAACTTCAGTCATCATCCCAATGCCATTTCTCATCAATAGTATGTCATCTACATACAGTATGAGAAATATAATTGCATGATCCTTTGTCCATTTATAAACACATAGTTCATTCGTATTCTTTATAAAAACCAAACGTTTTGATTGTTTCATCAAACCGGATGTTCCAGCTTCTTGAAGCTTGTTTTAACCGGTAAATGGATTTATGTAGCTTGCACACTTTATTTCTTTCACAACTGGATACAAAACCTACAAGTTGTTGCATGTAGATATTTTCCTCAATAAATCCATTGAGAAATGTTGTTTTGACATCCATCTGTCATATCTCATAATCATGGTGTACAACTATGGCTAGCATAATTCTGATTGATTTAAGCATAGCGACTGGTGAGAAAGTTTCCTCATAATCTAACCCTTGTTTCTGAGTATAACCTTTTGCAACCAGTCTTGCTTTGTATGTCTCTACCTTTCCATCCTTGCCAATCTTTCTCTTGAAGATCCATTTACATCCAATAGAAACTATTCCTTCTAGAGGATCAACGAGAGTCCATACTTGATTAGCATGCATGGATTCTATCTCATAATTCATAGCTTCTAGCCATTTTCTAGAATCGATATCTAATATCGCTTTTTCATAGCATCTAGGATCATCCCCATGACTGACTTCTCCAATCATGAAAGATTCAAAAATCTCTTCATGAAGTAATCCATATCTTTTTAGAGTTCAAGATATTCTAGATGATTTATGAACCGAAACGTTTCAAGTATTAAGGTTTCCTGAGAGGGACCACTCATCTAAGTATTTTCATTTTGAGGCTTCTAGACTCTTCCTAAAGCATAATTTTTCTTCTCACACCACCCTCTTCTAAGAACTCTTTCTTAAGAAAGTGTGCATTCTTGCTGATCAAAATTCGTTGATCAATGTGGAAGTAAAAATAATATCCCAAACTATTTTTGGGATACCCTATAAACCGACCTTTCTCATATCTAACGTCAAACTTACCTGTCTTGGCAATCTTAACATAAGTTGGACAACCCCAAATTCTCATATATTTAAGACTAGGAGGTTTACCATACCACATCTCATATGGTGGCTTCTCGACAGATTTAGATGGTGCCCTATTCAAAATATTTGCAACTGTTTCAAAGGCAAATCCCTATAGTGACGCTGGCAAGTCCGTGAAACTTACCATCGATTTTACCATATCCAACCAAGTACGGCTCCTCCTTTCAGACATGCTGTTATGTTGCGACGTATACAGAGGAGTCAACTGGGATATTATACCATTATCTTTTAGAAAATCTCGAAACTCTGTACTTAAGTATTCACCACCATGATCTGATCGCAGAGTCTTAATACTCTTTCCGGTCTATTTCTCTACTTCAGTCTTATACTCTTTGAACTTTTCAAGGATTTAGATTTGTATTTCATTAAATACAAATACCCGCACCTAGAATAATCGTTAGTAAAGGTAATGAAGTATTGAAAACCTCCTCAAGCCATTTCATTAAATGGTCCGCATACATCTAAATGTACAACCTCTAATCATTCTTTGGATCTTTCCCCTTTACCCTTAAAGGGCGATTTGGTCATTTTTCCTTTAAGACGGGATTCACAAATTGAATAGGGTTTTGAACCCAATGGGCTTAAAAGTCCATTTACTTCTAACCTGATTATCCTTTTGTCTCCTATATGACCTAATTGATGATGCCAAAGTAATTTTGGATTAATTTCATTTTGAGATCTCTTATTTGTAAAGGTATTAATTATGTCATAATCATTCATTACCAAAACATACAAACCATTTGTATTAATTGCTTTGCCAACTATTTCATTTCCAAAATAAATTAGACATTCATTTCCATTAAACTGTATTTTGTAACCGGATTTACATAAAACAGAAATAGAAATGAGATTTCTAGTCGCTTTGGCAAAATACAAAGTTTTGTACAAAGGCAAAATGTGTCTCGATGGCAATGATAAGTGGCAAGTCCCTATTGCCTTGGCCATAACTTTTGTTCCATTTGCCATCTTCAGAATCACTTCATTCTTTGACAATGCATAACTATTCTACAATGCCTATAACGAACCACCTATGTGAGATACAACAGCTGAATCTAATAACTAGGAATGATCATTTGAACTAAATTTAATTCAAATTCTATAACACAAGAATGGAAAATACCTACTTGAGCTTTCTTAAAGCTCTCAAGATAAAAAGGAAAATTCCTCTTCCAATGCCCATCTTTCTTATAGTGGAAACACTTTCCTTTATCATCGACCTTTTCTTTGCCCTTCTCGGTCTTAGAAGCATCTTTCTTAAAAGGTTTTTTATGTGGTCCAACTTTCAAACCTTTCTTTTGCTTCCATTGATTCTTCTTAGTCTTACTAGAAGAAGCTACAAAAACATCCTCTTGCCCCTTCTCGAAAACTTCCTTTTCTTACAATATGGCATCAAGAGGCAAAGAAAGTGGATAGGGTGCTTCCAAGAAATACCCGGCCTTTTCAGAATTTAGAACAATTCTCAAATTTCTTAACCAATTATTAAAATTCGATCCAATCAACTGATTGTCATTGAGAATCCTCAAAAGCAGGTTATTGCTCATCTTCATTAAATAACTATCACAAAATACCGAAAGAGACTGCAAGGAAAAAAAATAAGTTTTATTACTATCTTATAAATTTAAACCCTTTAATGCTAATCTTATTAGCTCCCACTATTTTATTCAAATCCCATACTCCCCTAAATGACGATTTGGAAATTTCGTTGGAATAAATTTCTAGTGGGGAATCAAATTCTTATTAAATTTAATTAAACCTCACATAATAGAAATCTTGGTCAATTAAATTTAACAAGTAGGGAACTATTCCCTTTTATATCACTATATAAGGTATGATTCATTCCTTGCCTCTAGTTTTGGATACCTCACATAATAGAAATCTTGGTACCCTCGACTAGTTAAATCCAACCCATTTGCTTTCTTAAAATAGAATTCCCATTATACCCTCACATAATAGAAATCTTAGGTATTATGAAAATTTCTATCCAAGAACTAAGACATTAATTCCATGTCATAAAATTAGCATCCCTCACATAATAGAAATCTTGGGATGTCTAATTTTATGCCGAGGAATTAATTGGCACATAATGGAAGACTTGGATCTAATATTGTTCGTTAGGGAGATTATTAGGTTTAACCTTTGATTAAAAAATGTTTTACATTTATCACATACATTGATTCAAATGCATCCATATAAATATAAAATATGGTGGGATGATCATGGGGGTTTTTGAAAAAACATTGTAATTAGGTAAACTATTCACCTAATTCTATCACTCCTTGTGGATCTTCATCCGGTGATTGATCGGATCTCCATTCTCCGTCCGGTCGTACGATTACATAAACCAATTTAGGACACGCAGGCCCGGATAACAAACTAATAATCAAATTAATTATTATTACAAGCCATCGAAAGAATATTACATGCCCAAATATCAAATATTTTTGGGAAAAATAAATATACACCCATGATCATCCCCTAATTAAATCCATCACTTCAATAAATATGAATTCAATCAAGGACATATAAATAAATATTTATGCAAGTTGCAATATTTATAAATAAAGGATTTCATGTAATAAATACATAAAAATATGCTATCATTGAACCAAGGGTACATGCATAATTTTACTACCCTTAAAAATTGAAACTAAATGGAAAACCTTTCCAGAATCAATTATGCCAATAGGTAACAATAAGGAGCCAAAAATATCCGAGCTGACAGTCCCATTGTTCTCCACGAGGATGTTGGGATTCATGCATTTTGGACATGGAAAAGGTGTAGAAATGATGGACAAGAAGATGGATGCAATGTAGAACACAAATATAACACAAAAGCCGAAAAAATTTCAAGGTAAGGATGGAATATTACCTACTCCTTTGTTATTCAACACTTGAATCTTCTTTCTTGGAGTCTTAGTTCTTCAAGTGAACTTGAAGAACCTCAAAATATGATCCACACAAGTCAAGGAAAAGAGAGCCGAGAGAGTGAGAGAGAAAATGAGAGAATGATTTTGTTTCAATTCTTTCAATCCTTTGAAAATGGTATAACACTTAGTTTATAAACCATGGGCACAAAGTGTAATTTTAAATTGTCTTGGGAAGTCCTCAAACAATTTAAAATTTATCTTGGAAAAGAGCATTTTTATATGTTTGGTTATAACTCTTTATAATTGAAACTCCTACTGATTATGGTAGACGTCTAGCAATGTTCCATAACCCCTAAACCACAATGAAGTGTAAACTCCAATGTACCTATTCTGATCATACGTGCTGTGTAGTAAAATCTCTTCGTTATCTAATCCCGATTAAGCATGGTTCATGGTATGTCAAAAACCTTAACTTAATCTTTAAGGGAATTGTCAATCGATACAATGGAACTCATCAACATGAAACTACTTTTCATATGACGTTCATTATACTCTGGCTGAAGATTTCCCTTTTCCAATGTTTATTGAAATTCGTCTAGGAACTCGAGATTTGACTATTTTGAGTTAATGGATCCTATCTTGACATCACTTGTCCTCGTACATGAATAACATATGACCAAACCGGCTTATTACACAAGACATGACTAGTCTCATGCTTGTACACCACATGAACCATATGCATCCTATGTTGATTCGAACCGTGATGTCTAAGGTCTAAGAATCAGTGGTACACTGGCACGATCCTATGATGTATCATTGACCACATCCATGTGATTCATCGTAATCGGTCATATTCGATAAACAGTTCGCTAACCGTTTATCCATGCTAATGCCTTAGTGACATACCTCTTATCACCCACACTAATACCATCACATGACATTCAATGGAGACATTCAACATGCCTACAATTAACATTACTTAAGTAGGGAATTCTTTGATGATTTGATCTTCTAAAGATCTGCGTTATCCGGACATTTCACATGCAATATTAAATATAATATATTATAAGTGAAGCAATAAATTAACATGTGAAATAAGAGCATTTTCTTTTATTCACAATATATGTAACACCCACAATAAGGTACGTAATTTTATTTATGCCCTAATACACCTAGTTGGATTTCTTTGAAGTTACTTGAGACAGATGTGAAGAAAATTCCTTAAAACTTCATTAAGGGTAAAATGGTATTTTCACTCCTAATTAGATGAGAAAGTGGGGAGTGAAAGGAAGCAAAACAATGTGAAGAAGATAATAGAAATGAGGGTATTTTGGTAATTGACTAAAAGATATAGATGGGATTTCATAGAAAGTGCAAGGGCAAAATGGGAATACTTGTGTATATTATTAGATATAAGGTTTCATAAGAAGAAACCCTAACCCATTTTTCAGCCATTGTACATGCCACCCTCACCCCTTTTTCTCTCAAATTTCTTCACCTAATCTCAAAGAGAACTCATAAGATTGGCTTGGATTTTTGTAGATTTTCAATCCTAAAGCATCCAAAGGTGAGATTCTTACACAAGGTATGTGATTAACCTTTAAAGTTTTAAATTCTTATGTATGATCTAGGTCCAAGAGGAAGAGCCTTTTAAGCAAAAGGAGGTTATATCACACATTCAAGGTAAGTAAACCCAATTTTAGCCTTAATTTGAGCAATAATTGTGTAGAATGATTCTTGCATGTTGTATGTGATTGTATGTGAAAATTATTGGCTGTTTTGATGTTGAATAATATGTAATTTCCAGCCATGAGAAGTAGTGTATGAGTATGTGGTGATTTGGTGAAGTTATGGAAGAATTATTTTTGAAACTTTGAAGTGTTAAAGAATTGTGTAAAACCCCCCTCAAGTCAGGTATCCTCTAAATATCCCTCAATGGGAATCCCAGGGATACATGTCTGGAGAACGAGTTGTATTTAGAAAAACCTGTGTAAGGATAATACTAATAATATCCAAAACATTCATATAAGATGTCATACAGGATCCAAACTTATAATTTCAAAAACTTTAAGAATTTATCCGGAAATTACACAATCAAAACATATTTATAAGGTGGAAGCTTCCAAAGGTGTTTCACAAACATTTATCATTTACATCAAGATAAAAACATTAAGATGACAATAAACCATCCCCCCTCACGTGTATTCCCGCTGTCGCTAGCATTCTTCGCTTCTGGTCTACCTGCAAAGCAATCAACAATGAAAGGGTGAGCGGTAATCGCTTAGTAAGGAATGATCTTTCATTCTAAATGTGCTATTTGACCTTCATTTAAACATATTTGTTAACACACCACTTATCTTTTACATCTAGGTATACTTCCCTCTTTTTTTTTCTTTTATTTTTTTTTCTCTAATTCATATGTTTTTCATCATTTTATCCCATGGCTATATAAACATCAATGCATACACATACAAATAAGTATGTAAACATAGTACACACGTATTACATGTCATGATATAACATCTAAATATCATCTAACATGAGCATAAATCATCTCATGATGTAAATAACATCATAACTCATGTAATGCAACTAAATGCATATGAAGCATTTACCGTGTAGCCTATCGGAACTTTTCTTAGCGTCTTAAGCACTTCATATCATCTAGCCTCAAATTCATCTAGAGGTCATATCATCGGGAGGGGTGCTTATGCTTTATTTAGCATCTAAAGCATATATTCATCTTTTCTCAACCGGTATACGAGGATATGCTTATGCGTTTTCATCATGTCTATATGCATCTCTAACATCTTATGGCATGTAAATACATATTTTAGTGAGCTTAATATTTTTAATTCATCTATGGATTATCAATCCATTTACATTACCTCTTGCTCACATTCATCATCTTAAAACACATATTACATTGCATCTTCATGCCATTTCATAACATTAATCATGCATTGACATCATGACTATGTATATCTTTCAAAGATCATCTAACTAATGGGTAAACATTAGTACATGGCTTAATCACGTCAATATATAATCAATTCATAATCATAAGAATTAATTATGTTAAATCTTAAACTTTAATAACTAGAAGCTTATACTTCAGGCCATTTTCCATCCACTTCCTAAATGAACTGGCTCTTGGCCTAAACATAAAAGTTGTAGGGCTATGTCTTAAATTTCTAGTGCTTCTCTCATTTCAATTTTTATAACTCAAGTTATGGTTGAAATACTGAAGCATGTTTAACATAACCCCTAAGCTTACCAAATCCGAATTTTTCATATTACACTATGCCACATCAATTCCTATTGACAATTAACCAATAAGTCCTCTTATGGATCAAATAAACCTCCCCTTAGTAGTCTTTAAAATCTTAAAGGAAGTGTAAAATCTCATTCCCATAATCATCTATTATTGTTATAACATTGTAAGCTAATTCAAACAACACATCAACACTTCTAATAGCAATCATTCAACACCATGTGGCCTCCAATACTACAAGTTTTGCCACAATCAACATCCACAATTCATTTTCTTCAATCAAACATAACAACTCATAAAACATAAATAGCAATAACTTCATGTATAATGAATTCAAGGCAATAAATAGAATAAATGAGTTCAACTACACTTGCCATCAACTAATTATATGCCTTAAAGCCTTAATTTAAGGTTTCATTAAATTCTACAAACCCTAGCATAATCTCTAAAGTCATGGGAGGTTCTCCCTTACCTTTTTAAAGAATTCCTCCAACAAATCATTTGCCTTTGTCTTCTTTCACACCTTAATCCTACATATATAACATTATACCTTAACATCTACTTCAAATCTTCAAATCACATCAAAACTAAGGTTTTTAATCCTTACCTTAAACCCTTCAACTTGAAGATCCAAGGCTTCTATCTTGTTCTCCTTGAAAAATTATGCAAAACTCATTTAAAACATACAGAGAGAAAGCTTGTTTCATGGAAGATTTGAGAGAAAATGGAAGAAAGGTTGAAGAAATGCTATCTCCCTTGGCTTGAACGAATTTCCTCTCATTTATAGGAAAATATTTCATTAATTTTTCAAAATTATGCTATTGGCCCAATTATTTTAATTGTATAACTCATAAGTCCTTAATTCTTCATATAAGGGTATTTTGGTCATTTTGCACTAAACATAATTATTACTTATTTAATACCATTAAATTCAATTAAGCCTACTCATCCTTGACTTTTTCAATGCTTATCCATAGGCAAAATGACTATTTTGCCCCTGATACCTTTCTATGGATAATTGATTCATACCGTTCCAAATGAATTGACTATTTTGCCCTTAGTTAGATTTTATGCTTTTTAACATAAAATTAACGTCTAAATGACTATTTTGAGTAAGGAACATACCTTTGACATCTTGGGTATTACATTTCCTCCCCCTTTACAATAATTTCGTCCTCAAAATTATAGAAACAGCTCCGAGTATCGACTTCTCATATCTTGCTCCATTTCCCAAGTAGCTTCTTCTATCTTGTGATTCCTCCAAAGCACTTTAACTAGTGGAATTTGCTTGTTTCTGAGCTCTTTTACCTTTCTGTCAAGGATTTGAACTGGGCATTCCTCATAAGCCAAATTATCCTGTAATTCCATTTCCTCCATCTGAAGCACATGTGAAAGATCACTAACATACTTACGCAACAAAGAGACATGGAAAACATTATGGACTCTTTCCATGCTCATTGGCAGCGCAAGTCTATAAGCTACTTTGCCTAACTTTTCCAATACTTCAAATGGTGCAATGTAACATAGAGCGAGCTTGCCCTTCTTTCCAGATCTCATAATATGTTTATAAGGCACGACTTTTACAAAAACTTTGTCGTCCACTTGGAATTCCACTTCTTTTCTTTTTAGGTCGGCATAACTCTTCTATCGATCTTGGGCTTGCTTCATTATTTCTCTAATAAGCTTAACATCTTCAATCATTTTTTGGGTCATCTTTGGTCCAACTGCTTGAATCAAAGAGTTTTTTTCTCTAATAACATCCCAGTACAAAGGAGATCTGCGCCTTCTTCCATAGAATGCTTCATATGGGGCCATCTGGATAGTGAATTGGTAGTTTTTGTTATAGGCAAATTCTATTAGTGGAAGTATATCACTCCATTTTGCCTTGTGATCCATACAACAAGCTCTAAGCATGTCTTCAATCACTTGGTTAGTCCTTTCAGTTTGGCCATCAGTTTGAGGATGATAAGTCATACTGAAGGCTAACCTTGTACCCAAAGTTCTCTGCATTCCAACCCAAAAAGCTGATATGAACCTGTTATCTCTATCTGACACAATCATCTTGGGTACTCTATGTAATCTCACAATCTCTCTGACATATAATTGCCCCAATCAAAATGCATCTATCTTATCCGTCATAGGTAGAAAATGAGTTGTCTTGGTCAATCTATCAACTACCACCCATATTGCATTATATCCTTGCTGAACTTTAAGAAGTCCTACAATGAAGTCCATTGAGATATCCTCCCATTTCCATTTAGGAATTTGGTAGTGTGCCGAATGCTCCAAATTAATAACCTTACTAACCTAACTACTAAATTGCATATAGGGGAATGATTCGATTAAATCCTATATTCTAACCAATAACCACAACGAAAACAACAGAAAAATAAAATAAAATCCTAAACAGTAAACATGACAACAAATAATGAAAGGGGTTGTAGACAATGCAATCTAAAGTGAAACGAATAAATCTCCAATGGTAGAAAATATCAGATTAAAAACAACCAGTTCTCGGTAGGGCTGGAAAAAAAAACCCGGAAACCAAACCGGACCGAAACCAAACTGAAAATCCAGTTTTTTTGGGTTTCGGTTTGGTTTTGGTTCGCTTATTAAAAAAAACCAAAAATCCAGTTCGGTTTCGGTTTTTGGCAAAATAAATTCCGATTACCCAAAACCGGTTTTCTGAATCGAATTTTAAAAAAAAAATTATGTGGTTTACGTTTTTGATTTTGCAATCTTGTCTAACACCCTAACACTACTCACTCAGTACTCACTACTCAGTAATACTCATTCTCAGTTCTCACTGCTTGCTTCACTACTCACGCATGCCGCACGCCACAACCGCATGGTACTCAATCTACTCAAGTCACTACTCACTTACTCAGATCAGACCTTACTCACCTCAGTAAGTCTCGCATTCTCTCAGTCTCAGTCTCTCACTCTCACGCTCACTCTCATTCTCTATCTCTCACTCTCTCTCGGACTCTCACTGTCTCTCAGTTCTCAGATCTCTGTTCTCACGTCGTTGTCACTCAGTTGCAGTCGCAGTGGTTGCTCCAGTCTTCACGTCGTCATTTGTTTTCGGTGGGTGACCTCATCTCTGTCTCTGCATTTTTGTTTTAACTCAGGCACTTGCCGTCGTTGCCGATGTGAAATGGGTTTTGAAATTGAAGCATTTTGGTTTTAAGTCAGGCACTTGCATATCAGACGTCACTCACCTTAGTAAGTCTTGCAAATGGGTTTTGAAATTGAAGCATTTTGGTTTTAGCTTGAAATGGGTTTTGAAATTAAATCATAAATTCTAATTAACCGGTTAACCGAATCGAATTTTTTGTTCAACTCATAATCGGTTTATAACCGAAATTAGACCGGTTTTGGTTCAAAAAAAATTTGAAACTGAAAACCGATTCAGTTCAAGCTACCAGTTAACCGGTTTTTTCCACCCCTAGTTCTCGGTTCAAGATCAACCTAAACATGCATTGGACATGAACTAACCGTAACATTATTCTATCTCGTTATTATGAAATTATTGACCCTAGGAAACAACAAGCTCTGTTACCCGAATTTTCCCTTAATTGTCACTACTGAAATAAGCTCTTCAATTAGATCCTAACCCTTGAACAACCTAGAATAAACTCTCTAAGTTTAATTCAATGGCAGCCTTAAAAATTAGGAAAATAGATCAATCCAAGCAACAATCACGCAAGATCGGATTATTAAACTTAGGTTATGTTATTCAAGGTGACAGACTGAAAACTTTTCCGTAATCATCTATCATCATGTGTTACTCATTGAATAGAAAGAGGACAATTACGTATCACAATTCCTAATTCTAACAGATAAAATTCCGATTAAACAATTTAGTAGGCCATTACTAAATCACCTAAACAAAAATCATAAACAATTAAAAAAGAATAACATAAAAAATTCCAATAAGAACGAGATTAAGAACAATGTTACTGAAGTTAAGTTACACAAATGACATGAATTAAGGCTTCAAAATCCCCTTGAACTAAAGAAGAAAGACCAGCTGCCCATATTGATGTAGAAAGTAAAAAAAAAACAAAACAAAAACCTCCACTGCCGTTCTCCCTCCCCCATTTAACCTAACAACTCATAAATAAATAACATGTTTTTTCTCTCAATTCTGCCCCAGCAAAAACGGAAATTACTTTCCTAGACCTTTCCTAAATGATAGACTTCCAAAATTGTCAATTCCTTATCAGATATGGAAAATAGAATTCGTAATCCAGCTTGCACCAGGATTCTCACAATGTACAAGAACTTTTCTGGGCTTGGTCACTTCATAAAAGTTGTAGTCCTGGATGTGTAGATGAATTTGGGCTCTTGAATCACCTGCTTTCGATATCTGAAGCTCCAGTTAGGCCCATTCGAAGACTCAATACTCAGCCAGGAAATCCTTCCACGAATAGGATTCTAGGTCCGGTTTTGCAACAACTAATGAGGGCCCAAACAAACTCGGATTCTCACCCATAATACCTTCCTGGAAGGCTTGATTTGTCTACTTTACTTTTTCTGAAGAACACTTTTGCAATCAAGAAATCTGACTCCATGAAAAACCTGAAAAACGCAGCAGTGGTCAAAATAACAAAAAATCTGGAATTTCCTAATCATTTCTCAATTATTTCATAAAGTCTATCCAAATATGTCAAACTTACAAAATAAACTCTAATCAACTCAACTAGGCATAAAACATAACAAAAAACATAATATGGAAGGAATAAAAAAATATATAAATTACACTTTTATCAGAATCTTTAAGGGTTGGAATAATCCTGATGGTCTCTGATGCTCTGCCTTTACTTGTTGACATATTAAATAGCTGGCAACATAATCGACAATGTCTTTTTTCATACCTGACCACCAATAGCTTTTCTTTACATCTTGATACATCTTTATATTCCCAGGGTGGGTTGTATAAAATGTATTGTGTGCCTCACTAAGGATTTTATTCCTTAGTTCTTCATCTTGAGGTACACATATTCTATCTCTAAACATCAGTGCCCCATTGACTATTTTAAAGTCTGTCTCATTACCCTCTATCATCCGTTGGTAGATCACCTTGCAAGTATCATCTTGATTTCCTCCACCAAAGTGGGTTTGATCTCCATTTGGGTCAATCCTCCTCTGATCACAATTTCAATTCCTTCTTGGAGGTACAGTAATCTGAGATAAAGCGACTTTTCTACTAAGGGCATCTACTACTACATTAGCTTTCTCTGGATGGTATCTGATGTCGCAGTCGTAGTCTGTCACCAATTCTAACCATCTCTTCTGTCTCATATTCAACTCTTTCTGGGTTAAGAAATACTTCAAACTCTTGTGGCAGTGTATATGTTGCATTTCACTCCATACAAGTAGTGTCGCCATATCTTCAAAGCAAAAACCACTGCTACTGATTCCAAGCCATGGGTAGGATATCTACTGTCATAGTCTTTCAATTGTTTGGAGGCATAAGCAATGACTTTCCCTTGCTACATCAACACTGCTCCCAAACCAGTCTTGATATTCCTTCTCTAGTTGCAAAGAAGTTAATAGTTTTCTAGTTCTATAAATTTCAACATTGACATCTGCAAATTTGGAAATTATACCATTGGGAAGATAGTGTAATAATTCAAATGAACTAAATAAAACTAGCCCCATATTTACAATTTGCAAATAAGAATTGCCTTTGTCTTCCTTACAAGTAATAACACCAAAATTCTTCAAGGCTATGGAAAACAAATTTTGGTGTGCTAAACCAGTCTATTAAATCATCGTCATTTGACAAAAAATAAAAAAATAAAAAAATTATACATTAGCTTTTAAAGATACGCTAAAAGTAAAAACAATTAGTACTAAGAAACATTTTTTCCAAATTAATATCTAGAAAGAAAATTATACATTAGCTTTTAAAGATACGCCAATCTGCCCTACTATATAAAGTAACTTCGGTAATGAGGCCGTAGTTGTTAGAGTAGGTGCCCTAGAGCCAATCAATTATTATAAAATTGATTTTGTAATAAATGTTTATTTATCAATAAAAGGCATATTCTTCTATCTCGTGTATGTAATGATATATGTCCTTAGGATGGTAGAACCGTGATGAGGGTATCAAGTGTTTCAAATCTTGATAGTGAGAACCCTATGATCACATATGGTGGTCATTCTAGAAACGTCCGTAGCCCTAGTATTATTCTAACCAAGGACGCAAATAATACGGTAAGGCTATCATAGTGTTGAACGACCCTATCGAAAGGCAGTGACTGATCTCACTTGTCAAGGTTGTTTGCCGACAACCTGGTGCAACGCATGGGTGCTTGCTAGAGGCAAGTTCACTGGACAGACCCACCAGAAGATTCCATATGAATGGTAACCCCAGTGTCTATGGAATAAATCCTCTAACGGATGGTGGTGCATGTGATCCTTAGACTTAAGATCACCGGAGCGCCTTGTGCCCCAATTGGTGTAGTTTGACACTAGCCTAACGTAGTTCTATTCAGAGCTATCAATACGAGTAGTGATTGGCTACATTGAGAAGTGTATCGAGACTATGTGGATCAAAAAAGGATTCATCACTCCTGGGTACAGGAGAAGTTATCTCACTAGGTAATTCAGTAAATGGCAATGACACTAAATCTGTGGCCACAGTGGGATTGAGTTGATGCTCAATCCAATTTAATATTCTTATCATTGGTCCAGTAACTGAATACAAACATGTCGAGGATATCTGAGGTTGACACTATTTCTGTACCTTAGTCTTGTTGCGTTGTAACTACAACATGCAATATAGCAAGTGCATTAGTCGCAATAAGTAATAAAGTGATAAAAAAGTATCGTTCCCACGAGGATTGGTTGTTAAACACCGATTTTCCTAATTGTTATCAAGTTGCAGAAATCGAAAAGTGCTGGATTTATGGGAGAAAATTAAAATTAAACTGAAAGCAAAATTTACTAAGTATTAAAAAGCTAATTAATGAAAGCAAGATTAAAGTAAGAGTAATATCAATTTAAGCAAACGGGTAGGGTTTTGACTTCATTAGGACTCTATGGATTAATTCTATGAATTATGCTACTTTTACACTCACATGCACAGATTGTAAATCGAATTCCCTCAATTGTAAAACATACCTTCTCAGGCTATGAATTCCTACTTTTCCTTATTAAGCCTCTGCACCCAACAAAATGAAGATTAATAGATTCAAGTTCATTAAGCTAATAGAATCCTAGATTGATTTCATTGATTCTCAAACCTATCTCTAGCGTTCAATACAACAATGGTGATTACCCAAGAAGCCCAACATGATTCATTTCTCAATCTCATCATGTTCAACAAATAAAATCAATAAAATTCAGAATAATCACACAATCCATGCAATAGAATGTAAAAGCAACAATAATCTATTGATTAACCATAGAAATCCGAATTACATCAAAACCCTAACCCAAAGTGAGTTAGTTCATAACGAAATTAACACAAATAGCAAGAAAAATAGTAAACACAACAGTCAACATATTGAAACAAAGAAAAGAGAGTAAAAGATCTCACCTAATTGATGAATCCACAAGGTTAAAACTCAAATCTTCTCTCCTTTTCTCCCAAAATATCAAAGCTGCTCTAAGCTAGGACGAAGCCCTCTAAAAATGGCTAACTTTTTCTTATATAGTTGGTCCAAAAAGCTCAAAACTTTTCTAAAATAAAACTATGCGTTTTAATTAAAACTGAAAATCACAAACTTCCCCACGACAACGAGTTAAAGTGAAATCTCGTGCCCAGAGCTCTCGCCGCAGCAAACCTTCCAGAACAATTATGAATTTTACGGAATTTCCCTCCGCTTGCTTCTTTGCTTGAATCTTCAATCTTCGATGCTTTCCCATGGAAACACGCTTCATAGTGCTTCAAATCCACTTCAGAACTTCCACGAATTCTGAGATTCGCTTGCTTCTCGGTCTAGAAACTCCAATCCGCTCATTATTTGCTCAAAGTACACATTTTTGCCTGAAACACAAAATATGTGGAGTTAAGTAGCAATTCAAGCACAAACAAACTAAGAAGTATCTAAAATCCGACCAAAAAGCCTAAATAAAACAGTATAATCCTCGGATTATCAAGTCTCAATGAGATAACAGTTGATGAAAGGATTTGATTGTACGGTAACTATACCATTGACAAGCTGCGGTTTTGCTAAATCTGAATCTATTGGGTGGCCATGATGCCTTGCTAGGGGCCAATCTTGGTCTGTGTGTAGTGAGATTATGGGCAAATTAATTCTTTGGCATAAAATTAGAGATCCTAAGATTTCTACAGCCAATTGTTCATGTGTTTAACATCGAATGACCCAAGTGCCCATCATGTTTCTGCTACAACAGTAGGTATTCTGCAAATCTGCACATTCTCTTTCTGATCAACTTCTCAAATTTGATTGAATCAACTAAGTAAATGTTTGGATTATTGGTGAGACTGTGATTCCTCAACCATAACAATGGCTCCATTATTATTGTAGTAGAACTTTACTGGATTAGCAATGCTTGGAACCGTATAAAGTTCAGTAATTAACTTATTGATCCAAACCACCTACACGACTACATTAAATAATGAGATATACTTAGTATCAGTTGTAAATCTGCTGCAGTACTCTGATTTGAGTCTTCTCGCTCACTGCAGCTCTATTGAGAAAAAAATTCAAGTGAAAATCATCTTTATCCGTTTGGAAAATACCATCACTGTATCCTCTTATAGTGAGCTCATCTTCCCCTCCATGATCCAAGAATATATCCTTAGTCCTCTTTTAGGTATTTAAGGATGTTCATTGACACTCATCCAGTGTCGCCCACCTGGATCTGATTGATATCTTCTACAAGTGCTGAACGCATATAAGAGATCAATCTGAGTACATATCATCACATTGCTCCCTTTAGATCTGATTAATATCTTCTATAAGTGCTTAATGCACATGAGATATTAGTTTGAGCATGCAATATAGCATCAGTCACTTGGATCCGATTGATATCCACTACTAGTGCTTAATGCATATGAGACATGAATCCGAGCATATAACATGGCATTGCTCACTTGAATTCGATTGATATCCACTACAAGTGCCTAATGCACCTGAGACATCAATTTGAGCATACAAAATGGATTAAATTGTTGATGCATATGGGATCCTTTTCATTCTATCTCTCTCATCGAGTGGTTTAGGACATGTATCCTTAGAGAGATAGACACTATGTGCTATAGAAAGGAATCCCTTCTTGGTTTCTTCCATATTGAATTTGTTCAGTACCTTTTCTACGTACTCTGACTTAGGCTAAGTAACCTACCCGATCTATTCCAAGAATGTAAGCTGCTTCTCCTAAGTCTTTCATGGAGAAGAACTTGGATAACCAAGTCTTTACCGACTACAAGTTCAGTATATCATTCCTAATCAGAAGTATGTCATTGACATACAACACTAGAAATGCCACTATGCTCCCACTTACTTTCTTGTAAACACAAGCCTCATCTTCGTTCTTGATAAAATCGAAGTATTTTACCGCTTCATCAAAACGAATGTTCTAGCTCCTTGAAGCTTGCTTGAGTCCATATATGGACTTCTACAACTTGCATAACTTATTAGCTTGCCCATCAAGAATGAAACCATTGAGTTGAGTCATGTACACATCCTCTTTAAGGTTTCCGTTTAAGAAAGCCATTTTGACATTCATTTGCCAAATCTCACAGTCACTAGCTTGTCCATTGAGAATGAAACCATCGGGTTGTGCAGTATACACATCCTCTTCAAGGTTTCCATTCAAGAAAGCAGTTACGATATCCATTCGCCAAATTTCACAGTCATGATATACAGCAATCGCAAGCATAATCTAGATGAATCTGATCATGACAACTGGTGAAAAGGTTTCTTTATAGTCAATACCATGAATTTGTATGAAACCTTTGGCAACCAGTAGTGCCTTATAAGTATGCACTTTGCCATTCATGTCAGTCTTCTTCTTGAAGACTCATTTACACCCTATGGGTTTTACCCCTTTAGGTGAATGCACCAAAAACCATGACTGGTTCTAGTACATGAATCCATCTTAGATTTTATGGCTTTAAGCCATTTAACGAAATCTGGATATGATACAGCTTCATCGTAGGTTCTGGGTTCATTGTCTCGGTAGACCAGTACATCACCATGTTGAGTCATGAGAAAACCATATTCCTCGGGCTCACGATCTACTCTCCCAGATCTACGTAGCTCTTGTGCTACCTGAGGTGGTTCACTTTGATCCAAAAATTGTGGAGTAACCTTCTCATGATGTTCAACCACCTCCTATGGCACATCTTCCCATCTTTCGTCTAATGTATCTTATGGTACTAGAACTTCATTGAGTTCTACTTTTCTCCCACTAGTATTTCTTAAAAATTTATTTTCTAAGAAGACACCAGTACGAGCGACAAAAATTTTGCGCTTTTTTGGATGCTAGAAATAGTATCCTTTGGTTTCCTCAGGATACCCCACAAATATACATTTGCAGGATTTCGAGCCCAGCTTGTTCGGCCTAGGTTGTTCGAAGTCAATTTCTTGACATATGCTTCACAACCCCAAATCCTTAGATAAGACAAGTTGGGCTTTCGCCCACTCCATTGTTCATATGGAGTCTTATCTATAGACCTTGATGGCACACTATTTAGTGCGTGAGTCGCAGTCTCTAGGGCATAACCCTAGAATTATATGGGCAAATCATAAAAACTCATCATAGACCTAACCATTTCAAGTAAGGTCCTATTCCCTTTTTCATATACACTATTATGCTGGGGTGTACGCGGAGAGGCAAGTTTTAATGTATCCCACATTCCTTTAGGTATGTTTAACTCAACTTGCCACAGTTGGCATAGTTGTCATTTTGAGATTATCCTTATTGTCTATCTTAAAAACATATTATAATGAAACCATTCCACAAAGAATATTATTTATACTCAAGGACAATAATCCATTAGTAAAGTAATATTCTCACTTGTCCTAAGTGGACACAAATATAATTTCTAGAAACTGAAAAAAGATCATAATAATCCACAAGTTCCAAGAAACAAGCTCGTAGGCAAAATCAGACGATAAGATCCTACAACAAATGTAGCATCATGTGCTCCATTTCCAACTGATAGGTCCACCTCTCCCTCGACGAGCAATCTATTCTGCAGTAGTCCATGCACACCAGAACAAATGTGAGTACCACATCTTGTGTCAATGGCGTAAGATGTTGACAAGAGAAGTTAATCTTAAGAACGTACTTGACGAAGAAGCAACATTCTTCTTCCTTTTTGCTAGGAAGGCCTTGTAATGTTTCCTCCAGTGGCTGGGATTCCCATAGTGAGGACAAACGCTCTTCCTATCTGCAACAATTCCTTCCAATGACTTCTGGGTCATTTCCTTCTCACTTGAGTTGGCTTCAACCAACGTCAATGTTTCTAACATTTTCATGCTTGACTCAATAGCCTTCAACATATTCAGAAGCTCAGAAAATGTATTCTTCTTATCATCTTGGAGCTGAGCAACGACCAGGACACCATATGCTTCTCATTTCTCTGAAAAAAATGAAGGATAGAAGCCAAGTCCATTTTCTGGCACTATTGTCATAGTAATGGTGTCATTAATGCAAGCACAATGCATCTAGTCATTTCTGCTTTCGCATCATGTGTATGATTCATATATACATACCCAGTCTCATGAATAGAACTATCAACAGGCTCTGGTGACAAAGCTTGCTCAATGGTGTATAATCTATCGCTTGACTGAAGTATATCATTTATACTTCTATACTAGTCAACGAAATTCTCACCATTCCATTCGTTTCCTTGTTCGATGATTTGTCGTGGTGATTATGGGATCATATTGCTCAATTTTTAACTGAATCTACAAGTGCAAAATAAGTAACCGTTATTACAATGTTTACTATTATTATTTAATAAGGCCTTTTATTAAATAATCGCTCCCACTATATTCCTCAAGTCAATAGCCCTCACTATTAACTCAGGAAAGCCCTTTGGCTTTCCTAGTGGACTGAGATCCCATCTAGCCCATTTTAAACCTTCGCTTTGGCAAACAAGCCAAAATAGGTTGATTAGGTAGGCCAACAAATTTAATTCACTCTAGTTGATAGCTCTCATTACCAACCTCAAATGTGATGCAAGTCAACAAGCAAATCACACAATTCAATGGCCTAGCCATCGTCCTCAAGTGTGATTCTTAGTATCAGTATAGTGGACACTACATGTTGACACGTACACACAACAAGTGTACTTCTTTACTATGCCTATGACGTGTTTATCAACCTTCGCTTTGGCGAACAAGCAAAATAGTCATTTTAAGTCGACACATCACCATTAAGGAAAACTCCAATGAAATTTAACCTCCCACTGGTAGAAGTGTACCCTTTGCTTTGGCGAACAAGGTTCCGACGAACAGTAGTTTGATTAAACTCATGGTGATGGAAGCTTACACATGACTTAATACACTTTATTTGAGGGTTTTTATTTTACGTCTCACCAGTTTTCTTATCTTTGTTGGAATGACATCGTTTGGCATGTTATGAAACATTCAACCTTAGCATGCATTCTAAGCAAAATATAAACGTGTCGGTACATAGCCCAACTAAAACTGATTTCCTTAAGTTTAGAGGAATCAATGGGTCACCTAGGGGTCCTATAATAAATATCTTGAGTCTTCAAGTATGATTGCCTCGTTCTTACTCTGTCTTCAAGTACATTACAAAATACATCATACTAAATTTATAGTGAAATTACTTATTATACTAATTTTACATCAATAAATTTAGAAATCTCGATTTACATTCGAGGAGAATGAGATGAGAAGAGAATGTACATTGAGAAGGTACAAGAAAGATAGTGCATGTAGTCCCTATTTAAAAATTACAATCATACATGCCCAAAAATACTTTAAAACATTCACCATAGGTCTAAGGCTCATGTACCGGGCACCATGCAATTTTTTAACAAGAATTATTGCATACATTCAAAACAATTAATTTTGAATTGGGTGGGTTGAATTATAAAAATTAGGGGTGAGCAGTTCCGGATACCCTACACTTTCCAGGGGAACCGGAACCGCACAATGCTGGTTCCCCAAAAAAAGGAACCGGAACCGGAACCGCACAGTGCAGGTTCTTCAATTCAAGGAACTGAAACCTAAAATGCAGGTTCTGGTTACTTTCCCGGGTACGTTATAAAAAATCAATTAGCCCCCTATTAGTTTAAAAATGACAAAAATACTTTAAAAGTTTATAAATACACCCCTAACAAATTTTGATTATTCATTCATTTGTGTCCAATGTAACTCATAACCTGTAATCTCTAAGCAACACTTGAATTCAATCAATTCGTCAATCAAAACCAAAACACAAACAATTATTCATCACAATTCACATCAAATAACTTTACCAAAATCATTCAAACATAACATTATAATTATTAAATTATAATGTAATGTTATAATTAATTAACTGATCATACTATAATGTAATATTATAAATACTTATAATTATTTAAGTAGTTATTTAACAATAATTTAATGTTATAATCAATTAAATTTCTAATAATTTGATTAATTACTTATGTTTAATGTTTATAATATAATGTCATAATTAATTAAGTAATCATTTAATTGTGTAATGTTATAATTAATTAAGTAATCATACTACAATGTAAATTATAATATTATAATTAATTAAATAATATACTATTTAATTATAATATAATATTATAATTTATTGAATTGTTAATCATTTAATTAAGTATTATAGTATTGTTTATAATAGAATGTTATAATTAATTAAGTAATCATACTATAAATTTATAATCTAATGTTATAATTAATAAAATTCTAATCATTTAATTAAGTATTGTGTAAATTAGTAAATTACTAATGTTTATAATATAATGTCATAATCAATTAAGTAACATTTAATATTTTAATTATGTAATGTTATATTAATTATATGATCATATTATAATAGTATAATGTAATATTAATATGTTATAATGAATTAAGTAATCAATAATTATACTATAAATCTATAATTTAATATTATAATTAATTAAATTTATAATCATTTAATTAATATACTAATGTTTATAATGGAATGTTATAATTGATTAAATAATCATATTATAAATATATAAGGTAATGTTATAATTAATTAAATTTTTAATCATTTAATTAAGTAATGTAATAATATAGTAAATTACTAATGTTTATAATATAATGTTATAAATTCATAACTAATTATGTAATCATTTAACTATGTAATACCATAATTAAGTAAATGATCATAATATAATGTAATATAATAATGTTATAATTTAATTGAGTAAGTATTTAACTATAACGTAATGCTTAATTAATGTTTATAGTGTAATGTTTATAAGGTAATGTTTTAATTAATTAAATTTCTAATCATTTAATTAAGTATTGTGCTAATGTTTATGTAGTAAATTAGTAATTCCAAATGTTTATAATATAATATCATAATTCATAATCAATTAAGTAATTATTTAATTATGTAATGTTATAATTAATTATGTGATCATACTATAATGTAATGTTATAATGAATTAAGTAATCAGATTATAAATCTTTAATGTAATATTATAATTAATTAAATTTTTAATCATTTAATTAAGTAATTTAATAAATAATAATGTAGTAAATAATAATATTTATAATGTAATGTTATAAATTTATAACTAATTAAGTAATCATTTAACTATGTAATACTATAATTAATTAAGTGATCATAATATAATGTAATGTAATAATGTTATAATTTAATTAAGTAATTATTTAACTATAATGTAATATTTAATTAATTAAATTTCTAATTATTTAATTAAGTAATCATTTGTTTATAATGTAATGTTATAATTAATGTTTATAATATAATGTCATAATCAATTAAATAATCATCTAATTATGTAATGTTATAATTAATTATGTAATCAACTAATCATACTATAATGAAATAGTGAAATGTTACAATGAATTAAGTAATTATACTATAAGTCTTTAATATAATATTATAATTAATTTGTTTATAATAGAATATTATAATTAATTAAGTAATCATTTAATTATAATGTAATGTTACAATTAATTACATAATCGTACTATAAATTTATAATGTAATGTTGTAATTAATTAAATTTCTAATCATTTAATTAAGTATTATGCTAATGTTTATGTAGTAAATTAGTAATTACTAATATTTATAATATAATATCATAATCAATTAAGTAATTATTTAATTATGTAATGTTATAATTAATTATATAATCATACTATAATGTAATGTTATAGTGAATTAACTATTAAGTAATCATACTATAAATTTTTAATGTAATATTATAATTAATTAAATTTTTAATCATTTAATTAAGTTTGTACTAATGTTTATAATAAAATGTTATAATTGATTAAGTAATTATACTATAAATCTATAATGTAATGCTATAATTAATTAAATTTCTAATTATAAGTCAATTAATTAACTATTTAATTATGTTATAACTTATAAGTCAATTAATTAAGTAGTAATCAATTAATGTAATGCTATAATTAATTATACTATAAATCAATTAAGTAATGTTATAAAATTATAATTAATTAAGTAATCATTTAACTATAATGTAATGTTATAATTGATTAAGTATGATATTTAACTAGTAATTAAATTTATTAATGTTTATCAATTTATCATATATAATTAATTAATTACTAATTTATTATAGATATACTTAGAACTTGATAATTGAAGTAAATAACTAAATATATTATTACTCAATCAAATATACTATTTTATTCAAAAATAATTCTTTTAATAACATTAAAAATGTAAAACACTTTTAATTGGATCATAATTCCAATTATTCACTTAATTAATGAAAACATTAATATTAATATATTAAAGTTTTTAATATGGTGTAATTTATATGTAATAAGTATATAATTGTATTAGTATATTTATTTAATTAAGTTATTCTAAAAATTTAATTTTTTCTATTTTAAATTTTTTTATATGTAAAATAATAGAAACCCCCCATTATTTACATTTCACAAATATTTCATTGCAATCCAGGTTCCAAAACAGGTTCCAAAACAGGTTCCAAAATCGATTCCAAACCGGGTACCCGTTATAGGTTCCAAACAATGTACCCTTTTTAGGTTCTTTTTCCAGGTTCCGGTTCCGGTTCCTCCACACACAAGAACCGGAACCGGAACCGCACAATGTCGGTTTTAAAAAATTGGAACCGAAACCTACCCTCACAGTGCCAGTTCCGAGTAGGTTCCGGTTACGGTTCCGGCTCTACCCGCTACCTATGCTCACCTCTTATTAAAAATTACCCTCTTGAACTTGCAAAATTACGCATCGATCCAACGTTAAAAAATGCTACAACACCATTCATGCTGCAGCCTGGTTTTATCAGGTTATGGTGCACAACAAGGTTAGATTCACGCCGCGGCAAAGTTTTATTTCGCTGAGGCGCATTTACGTAATCTTGGTTTATGAAACTCTATGCCGCAGCGCAAAATAACTATGCTGTGGTGCAAATCGCAATTTCAAGATTACTGTTCATGCGCGTATCACAAAAACAATCTAATGCGAATCCCTCAACAAATCCAAACATCAGTTAATCAATTTAAGCAATATCAACATATCAATAAACCAAACATGCAATATCTAGTAATCAATTCAGTTAATCAATCAAAATACTATTAAAATATATACTATCAAGAACCTGCCTCTGATACCATTGTAAGTAAATCGGTGGGTAAACGTAGCACAAAAACAAAATATTTTCCATCGATTACTCTGAATAACCCAAGATCAGGGTCTGATATGTATATATTTTACATGCTTAAATTGAAAAGAACAAATATAACATTAATCCAGACAAGGATCAGAGATCTTACACACGTTTGGGGGCTTCTTCAAATGTCTTTGAATCTATTTCGCTACCGATCCAAGAATAGGATCAAACAAACGATGATCCACATGAAGATTGTTAGTGATTGATCTCCAAAAGGCAACGGAAAAATAAAAAATTAAAACGGAAATCAATCACCTTTTATGCTAAGATTCGGGTATTGATCAAATTGCTTACATGTTAATAAACATAAAATCTATACAATATAAATTAATCCAATCAAAGGATCAAAAATACGTTATTAACGTTTGGAGGCTCTTTCAATATCTTTGATTTGATCTTGCTCCTGATTCAAAGTAGAATCGCACTCATGTTGTCCACACGAAGATAATCCTTAGAACCCACTGTTGTTTTGCTAGAACAGCAATGAGGCTTCAAGAATCAAAAGAAAAGAAAAAGAATTTTTCTCTTCACTAATATCAAAAATGTGAGAGAAGAAAAAAAAAAGGGTGGCTAGGGTTTTTTTTCTTTTATTCAATGAATTAATAAATTGTTTTTTATTAGGTTTTAATTAAGTGACACTATATTTAATTAAGTTTCACTTATATAGTGTCACTTAATTAAAACCCTACCAATAGGAATAGCCATGGATTCTCAAGTTAATCCATCATTGCAACCAAACACACCCTTTATGGTATTTTTAATTAATTATTATTATTATTAAAATAAATTAATATATCACTACAAGGAAAAAGACCTTTCATGACGGAGATTCCCCGTCAAGAAGGGGTATAATGACAGTTTTTGAACTATCATTGTAGCCCTTGTCAAGAAATGGTCATGACAGCTTTTAAACTATCAAAGACCTCTTGATAGATCCTTAATAATTCGATAATTGTCAAGGATTTAGCAGAACTTGAACCAAATCCTTGACAGTTAGCTAAATCCTTAACAGTTCAATAACTGTCAAGGATTTAGTTGAATTTTCAATTTTTTTTTTTTAAATGTTAGCCAAATTGTTGACAGTTTTCACACTATCAAGATTTCGTTTGTTAATTTTTTTTTTTTTTAAATTAATGAAATTTCTTTATTATTACATATTAAATTATATAATAATCGAATGAAATGCTTCATAATACTATGACCATTCAACAATATGTAATGAAACATCTAACAATTGATCGAATAATACATATATTACTATTGCACTAAGTAAACAAAATTGGACAACAGTACATAAATTTTACAGTATTGTATAAACAGTAATGAAAAGTTTGATACATAGTTTTTGCCCTCATTGGCCTCTAACATCACTGAAACAACAATAACTAAAAAAAGTTTGATACGTACATTGCCCATCCTCCTCTGACTTCATCGACCTCTGCATCTTCGTATATTTTTTTCCCCATGAACTGCTTGTTAGCAACCCTAAGTGTTCATGTCAAAGCAACAAAAACTCAATGAAACCTATTAACAAAATTGCATAAGTACCCAACACAACAACCACAAAGAAGCAATAAAATAATCACCCAGCAAGAGTTAATCAGCCCAAAACAAACCAATAGAACTAAAAATTGAATAAATATTAATGGCAGCCTATATCCTGTGCACCCCTAACTTAGATGTCGACTATAACCACTGCTTGGTATTTCAATATGAGTTCATAATATTGTTGTCCTTAAAAGAGAGAGAGTTATATACTTACAGTCATTACTCCTGTTGCTGCACCGACACAAGCCTTACCAAAACAAGCTGTTGGTACCTCTGTGACCAATGCAGTGGCTCCAATATTTGCCACACTGAATAGGTAAATAGAATCTATAAAAGAACTAATTTTCAAACTCAATATGAAAAGAAAAGAATTAGTTACACTAACATTAAGGGGGAGGGTAATACGTTGTGCCAATGAGAATAGTCGTTAAAAACTGAGTAACATCACAACGAAGCATTTTAAAGACACCATTATCAGGCTCTTTTTCTGCCAATTCCTGCACCCGAATCAAAATAATATCAAATGGCCAATTAGAACAAATAAAACTATTTGAAGAGATGGCAATCATCTACTTACACCATAAAGTACCATATGATGTTTCAGTTAACATCTTTTATGCTGAAACAAGTAATATGGTTTAGAATTCAAAGAGCTTGTGCTTATTTTATTAGTCCATATGGTCTCATTCAGTTATCCCTCAACTTCAGCCAACCAAAACCCAAAAAAAGAAATAGCATTCACAACACCTCAACGGAACACGGTCTAATATTATACCCAACATAATATAATTGGACTTTATAAGTACATATGGTAAAGTAGCACTAGAACAAATAAAATTAAATAATCTGCTTTTCCAAATATTAACACAATGTGCAATAAATTGTTGTAGACTCCATAAACTGCCAACATCAAAATGACACCAAACTAAGCTAATACACTTCCAAGACCAGAATAATAACAAACACTTAAATGCATATTTTGTGACAACACAATTACATAAACATTAAACAAACACAAGCTAGCTCAAGAACTTTATACCTTCCAAGGCCAAAGAACGCAGACAACCCCAAAAGTACAGCCAAAACCATTTTGTTCAAGCTCAATTCATAATTATTTTGCACAGTCTTGAATTGCTTGTTACCAACCCTAAGTGTTCCCAGAGATATGTAATACACCTTTCCCAATTGGAACCTGTCATAGAATTTCCTTGCAGCTTCATTGAACATTGTTGCTTGTATTTGTGTGCCCTGCACCAAACAAATCAATTTTAACCATTCATCACTAACATGTTAAAAGATAATAATTTAATTAACGAATAAAAAAATACAACCTATCGCCAACCCCTTGACAAGCCAAAGAGCTACGGAACAACCAAAAAAGGGTCACAAAGAAAGGCATCCAAACCTCGTGCCTAGCAATAAAGCAATCTACAGCAGAGCAAAAGGAACTCTAGATTGCTAAAAAAAAAAAAAAAAAAAAAAAGCTAGATCCTTTACACGGACAGCTTATCCACAAACCAACAAAAACATACTGCCCCCTGAACCCCTAACCAGCACTACAGAATATTCTATAAAACCAGCAATCCCAAGACAAATACAAATTCCTGCTGTATAAGATTTTAGCACTATTATCACAAGCAAAAGCAGGGGAAACATATAAGCAATGATCCATTCTGTTGCACTCCCAGCCCTATACAATGACAGCAATCAAAATATCAACTATATACAACTGATGTCCATTCTAACCAGTGTAACAAAACCCTAGTAAATTTCAGATCTGCATAATCACCAAAATAACCATCTAAAATACAAAGAAATAAGTATCAGCAGACCACTTTACTGCCCTTTTATATACATATCTGACTGCAATGTGCACTAGCTAACACAATATTTGGTAACTCCCACAGCTATTAACCATCCCACACAATCGCCAAACCCATCGCCCCACCAATCCTTATATTACGACTACAAATAGGCAACCCATACATCTCCTGCCTACGAGACACCCCTAACATTATTATATTTCACATATACATGACCCTAAAGGAAAAATTGTTTCGCAGATTATCTTTTTGACTTACATCTTGATCTGTTAACTCCACATTGAAGACACACCCTTCCCTCTTGCATTCTTGTAGTACGCATGTTCCCTTTGCTTGTAACACGAACTTTTATTGTCCAATGGCCTTGGTAGGGATTCAAGGAAACAAGAGGATGAACTCTTCTAGTCATAGCCATTCGGGCGGTAGGAGCCATACTGAGATTTAGAAAATAAAACATCAACATTTAATTACCTATGCCAAAACCCAACAAAATACACAACATTTGGGTTACATTAAACAAAAAGGAAAAATACTCACTTTCCATGCTGTTCATGAACTATTTGAGCAGCAGATTTAACAACTATTTCTTGTTTAGGCTTCACAAAGCAGTAGGCACAAACTGCCAGTACACAAGATAAACAACGAGCTCCAAATCTCATCTCACCTTCTCTCTTAGCAAAATAACACCATCAATCATGTCCGTCACTGTCACCATCTTTCGGTATCTTTAACGGCGAAAATGCTACGAAGTCTCAGATCTCGTCGCCGGCCCCGTCACATGTGTGCGCCGTTATCGCTGTGTTCCTCCTCCTTCTCTCAGTCTCTCCCTTCCACACGCATCTCTTTCAACCGCAACACCTCCTTGACCGCCCCAAGCCTCTGCTAAATGATGGTGCCTCTAATTTCGAGGGCTTCAGTTCCTCCATCGAGGAAAAGATCGACGAACTTGAAAACGTCAATGAAGGACAAGAAAACGACACTGTGGATGTCGATACTCAAGATCAAGTTCACAACCAGCGTAAGGTTTCTTCATCTGGCTATTATTTCGATCATGTGACTAGATCAATCAAGCGTGCATTTAATAAAGATCAATTGATGAGTGGGATTTTGATCAGTGGAAGAGTGAGAAAGAGAGATTTTGGGCGGAAGAGAAGGAAAATTTTATGGTTTTTGGGCAGAAGAAATGGGTTTTTTGGCGCATGAATTTTGGGCGGAAGAAATGGGTTATTTTAATATTTTATAACCCTACACCAGCTTTGACTTAACGGAAAAAGGATGAGAGAATTTGCCTTAATTAAAAATTGAAAATTTTGAGGTGGGAATCTTTGCCTGCTAGTTAGTAAATACGGGTACGGCAAAAAAATGGTACGAAAATTTTATGGGTATAATACGGCAAACGGTAAAAAATATGTTTATAAAAATTCGGCCATAAAATTTGGATACGGGAAAAATACGGTACGGGTATATACAGGTTTAATACGGTGCATTGTCAATAATACGTTTTAAAAAATACGACAATATCAATCTTAGTTTTAACACTTTTATGGACTACCTGGTTAAAATCAACATAACATTTCAAATGCAAAGTATTCAATTAACCAATAACACAAATACATAATACATAACTGATATTCAAATTATAGTCTCCAGACTCAAACACAATATTTAGCCAAGATTCAACTATAGTATCAAATTAAACACATAAGTCATAACAAAATCAAAATTCAAAGTCGAATAAGAGCTCCAACAAATAAATAAACAAAATAATATAACAAAGATTCAAATTATAGTCTATAACAAAAACTCACAAAGTACATAAACAACAATAAATCAATAACAATTCAAAAAAGAGCATCTCCAACCAACAATGTCATCATTAACAACGTTCTGTCATTTAAGTCTAACTTCTGCACGAACTTGTACTCTCGATTGATAATATTCTTAACTTTAATATTACTATGCCATAATTGTCAACATGTTCCGAGAATGTGATTCTAGATTAATATAACTTTCTCATTTTGAACTTAAATTGAGAGCAAATCACGGCAACCAATGAAGAGTCAAGTGGGATCGAACACAATATAAGAAGTTTTTTAATTTTTTTTGTCGAATTCTGAGACTAAGATTTGGAAAAATACATGACGTTAAGACCATCTCACGGCTAATTTAGTGGCCCTATAGCATGGCTTCTTCTTATCTTCTCTTTTGTTCCCACTTGTGGACTTTTTCATTCTATATATAATTAAACCCATTTCTAGCTGCTTCTACCACATCGAAACAATGGCTAATTGGGTTCTCTCTTTTTGCTTAATTGCTCTCATTTTCTCTCTCTCCGATGGTGCTCCTGCAGCTACTTCAGCTAGTACTAAATATCTTGACGGTAAGTCATTAATGATTTCAGTTTCAGCTTGAATATGTAACTGAAATGTCATGGTGGGTTTTACTTCGCGGTGCCTCGTGGTGTTCATGCGGTAAGGCTAGGCAACGAAGCTTCAATTTCTCAGAGTGTGAATGTGAAGGCCGGAGTTATTTATACGCTCACATTTGGAAAGAGAACAAGAGATGAAGAAAAGCTGAAAACGTGAAGATTTGAGGAAGAAGAGCTGAAGAAGAGCTGAAGTAAGGAAGAACGAAGAAGAACTGAAGAACTGAAGACTGAGATCTGCTTTAATTTTTAGTAAAAAAACCCACAAAACGACGTCGTTTTGGGGGTGACCTTTTTTGTTTTTTTTTTTTCAATAATTCGCGAATAATTCGAGAATTATTCGCGAATAATTCGGGAGGGCTTAAAATACGCGTATAATTCGGCAGATTTTAGAAAATACGTATACGGGCGTTTTATACGCGAATTATACGGCTGTCCGTACAATTCGCGTATAATACGCTTTTTTACTAACTAGGCTTTGCCTTAGTGCAATTTTATTTTTTGTTTTTTTAACTTAATCCTTCTAGTTAACAATTGTCAAGGATTGAGACTATAACAGTCAAGAAAAAAAAAATATAATTTATTTTTTATAAAATCCTTAACAGTTAATAATTGTTAAAGATTTTATAAAACGGTCAAAAATAATTTCAAATTCATGATAATTCATAAACTATCAAGAATTTGTCAAGGATTAAATTTCTTGACCGTCCTTGACCATTTTTTAGAACAATCAAGAAATTTTGTCAAATTTTCTGTCAAGAAAGGCAATTTTTTTTGTAGTGTATATATAATAATATATTAACATTTAATTATTAATAATAATCCATTCAAATACATGCGCACATATATTTAAATATAATCTCATTAATCTTAATTTTAATATTAAAATTAAATGCAGGCAACAACCTCAGTAAATTTAATTGGACTGTGAGATTACCAAAATGTCCTTTGTCCTAAAAGACGAAAATACCCCTTTCACAAAAATGATTCTTAAATTATCTTCTAAGTGTGTGTGACCTGTAGGCTCCTTATCATATCGGTAGTGGGTAATATCGCAATTAACACTAATTAATCGTCTCACTACTCACTGACCCAGATTGGCCCCTAGCAAGGCATCATGCCACCCGATAGATTCAAATTCAGCGAAACAGCTACCTATCAATGATATGGTTACCGTGAAATCAAATCATTTCATCATCTGTTATCTCATCGAGACTGAGGTACATAAACAATGTCAACCTCTGTTATCCTCAATATATCTTTATATTCAATTACTCGACAATGACCGAATAAATAAATTGGATTGAGCAACAACTCAATCCCACTGTGGCCACAAATTTGTCATTGTCATTTACTGAATTGTGCAGTGAGATAACTTCTCCCGTACCCAAGAGTTGTGAGTAACTGACCAAATTCACACAACGAAAAAACGTAATATTTCAAAATGAATCGATCAATTACATGAACCAAGATCCGAGTACAGATTATAACGTTTTCATGCATAAACTGAAACGTAAAATAAAACTGTATTAAAAACAAATCCATACAAGGATTGAGTTCATACCGATGTTTGGAGGCTCCTCCGAATATCTCTAACTTCGGACACAACAATGTTCACTGGTATTGTTCACTAGCTACAGTTCATCGATTACTGTTCACCGGCTGCTGTTCACTGGTTACTGTTCATTGACATTGTTCATGCGATTCTTCGCTAATCGATCGAATGTAGGATCGCACTCATGGAAGTCCACATGAAGACAATCTGCAGAACCCTTGATTATTTTGCTAGAACAATCAAGGGCTTCAAGAATCAAGAAAGAAGAACAAGAAAATTTTTCTTCTTCACTTAAGAGTGTAACGTGAGAGAGAGAGAGAGATAGGGTGGCTAGGGTTTTAATTATTGAATAGTTCTGCTTGTTTTAATTTTAAGTTTCACTTATATAGTGCAACAATTAAAACCCTATTCCACTTAGGAATAGACATAGGCTCTAACCCTAATTCACCCTTGCAACCAAACACACCCTTTATGGTATTTCAATTAATTAATTATTATTATAATTGAAATCAATTAATATATAATAATATATTAACACTTAACAATAATAATTCATTTAAATATATGTATATATATATATAATCTCACTAATTTAATTTTAATATTAAAATTAAATACAGGCAACAACTTCAGCAAATTTAATTGCACTGTGAGATTACCAAAATACCCTTTCGTCCTGAAAGACGAAAATACCCTTCTTACAAACTGATTCTTAAATTATCTTCTAAGTGTGTGACCCGTAGACTCCTCATCATATCGGCAGTGTATAGTATCATGATTAACACCAATTAACCGTCTCACTACATACAGACCAAGATTGGCCCCTAGAAAGGCATCATGGCCACCTGAGAGATTCGGATTGAGGGTTTAGGGTTACCGTGCGTCTGACTTCTTCTTGTTTGCAAGGAAAGCCTTGCAGTGCTTCCTCCAGTGGCCAGCCACAATAAAGCAGACTACCTTCCTACCTTTCCCAACGCCACCCTCAAGCTTGACAGCATCCTGTCATTTAGGCTTGGACTTGGGCTTAGGCTTGGGCTTGGGATTGGCCTTGGCCTTTCCCTTACCCTTACCCTTTCCTTTATTGGCAGCTACCAGTAAAACAGGCTTGGACTTCTTCAAGTCTTGCTCTGCAATCCTTAGCATGTTCAAAAGCTCCGACAGGGTTTTCACATAGTGTTCATATTGAAGTTCATTATGAACGATGCATAAGAGTCAGGCGAGGATTGTAGAATTAAATCCACTTGTAATTCTGTATCCAACTCAAACCCCAAAGTCTCAAGCCTCTCCATATGCTCGATCATTTTGAGCACATGAGGGCCAACTTGGGTTCCCTCGGTCAGGCGACTTCCAAACAGTGCTTTTGACACCTTGTACCTCTCATGTTGAGCATTCCCTTTGTAAAGCTCCTTGAGGTGTAGGCTGATGGCAGTAGCGTCCATATTCTCATGCTGCTTTTACAACACTGGTGTCATTGATGCTAACATCAAGCATTGAACGCCATCAGCATCATCAAGGAACGTTTGATAAGTATCCTTTACTTCTTGAGTGGCATCAAGATCAGGCTCAGCCATGTATGGCTTATCAAAGATATACAATTTCATTTCGGACTTAAGCATAATTCAAAGAGTATGATACCAGTTTAAGAAATTGGATCCATCCAACCTATTTTCTTTCTCGATTATCAATCGCAGGTTCATAATGCTCATTTTTAAGTGAATCTATAATTCAGAAAAGTAAATTCATTATAATGTTTATTATTTCTTAATATGGTCTTATATTAAAAAAAACACTCCCACTATTTTCCTCAAGCCAATAGCCTTCACTATTAACTCGGGAAAGTCTGTTGGCTTTCCTAGTGGACTGAGATCCCATTTGCCCCATTTCAAACCTTCGCTGTGGCGAACAAGCCAAAATGGGTTGATTAGGTAGGCCAATAAACTTAATCCACACCAGTTGATAGCTCCCACTACTAACCTCAAATGTGAAGTAAGCTAACAAGCCAATCACACAATCCAACGGCCTAGCCATCGTCCTCAACCTCAAATGTTCTTTAAGTTGACCCATCACCATTAAGGAAAACTCCAATGAGCTTTAACCTCCCACTGGTAAAAGTGTACCCTTCGCTTTGGTGAACAAGATTCCAACGAACAATGGTTTGATTAAAGACATGGTGATGGAAGGCATTTCAAGTGACTTAATATCCTTTGTTTGAGGGTTTTTATTTAATATCTCAACAAATTATTATCTTTGTTAGAAAGATATTGTTTGGCATGTTATTGAACATTCAACCTTAGCATGCATTTTAAACAAAATAAAAGGTGTCGATACATGTCCCACTAAAACTGATTTCCTCGAGCCTAGAGGAATCGGTAGGTCAACCTAGGGTTTAAAAAAAAAACTTGTGTCTTCATGTTATTCCCCTTCAAAGCTCATTCGTTTCTTCTTCATGATCATTACAAAGGGTTTTAAAATAAAAATCCTATTATAATTTACATCAATAAAATAGAAACCTCGCGTTACATATGAGGGGAGTGAGATGAGAAGAAGAAATACATGGAGATTTAAGAGAGAGAGACAGGTGGTAGCGTGCCGAATGCACCAAATTAATTAACCTTACTAACCTAACTACTAAATTATATATAAGGTGAGCAAGGGTAGATCCCACAGGGAATGATTCGATTAAATCATATATTCTATGCCAATAGCCACAATGAAAACAACAGAAAAACATAATAAAACCCTAAACAGTAAACAGGACAACACAACAGAGTAATGAAAGGGATTTGTAATCAAGGCAAACTAAAGTAAAACAAAGAAGTCTCTAATGGAAGAAAAAATCAAATTATAAACAATCAGTTCTCAATTCAAGATCCACCTAAACATGCATTGGACACGAACTAACCGTAACACTATTCTATCTCGTTATTATGGAACTATTGACCCTAGGAAACAACAAGCTCTGTTACCCGAATTCTCCCTTAATCGTCACTATTGAAATAAGCTCTTCAAGTAGATCCTAACCCTCGAAAAACCTAGAATAAGCTCTCTAAGTTTAATTCAATGGCAGCCTTAAGAATTAGGAAAATAGATCAATCTAAGCAACAATCACACAAGTTCGGATTATTTAACTTAGGTTATGTTATTCAAGATGACAGAATGAAAACTTATCCATAATCATCTATCATCATGTGTTACCCATTGAATAGAAAAAGGACAATTACGGATCACAATTCCTAATTCTAACAGATAAAATTCTGATAAAATAATTCAGTAGGCCATTACTAAATCACCTAAACAGAAAATTATAAACAATCAAAACAGAATAACATAAACAATTCCAATAAAAACGAGATTAAGAATAATGTTACTGAAGTTAGGTTACACCAATGACATTAATTTAGGCTTCAAAATCCCCTTGAACTAACGAAGGAAGATCAGCCTCACATCTTGACGTAGAAAGTAAAAGAAAACCGAAAAAACTAAAAACTACTGCTATTCTCTTCTCCCCCATTTTTAACCCAAAAAATCATCAATAAATAACATGTGTTTTCCTTAATTCTACCCCAGGAATCACGGAAATTACTTTCCTAGACGTTTCCTTAAAGATAGACTTCCAGATTTGACAAAATCTTATCAGATATGGATTCCAGAATTCGTCTCCAGATTGCACCAGGATTCTCGCAATGTAAAAAATCTTTTCTGGGCTCGGTCACTTCATAAAAATTTTAGTACCAGATGTGTAGATGAATCTGGGCTTGTGAATCACCCGCTTTCAATATCTGACGCTCCAGTTATGCCCGTTCGAAAATTCAATACTTAGCCAGGAAATCCTTCCACGACTAGGATTCCAGGTCTGGTTTTACAGCAACTAATGAAGACCCAAACGAACTCAGATTCTCGCCCATAATACCTTCTTGGAAAGCTTGATTCGTCAACTTTATTTTTTCTGCAGAATACTTTTGCAATCGAGAACTCTAACTCCATGAAAAACCTGAAAAACCTAGCACTGGTCAGAATAACAAAAATCTGGAATTTCCTAATCTTTTATCACTTACTTCCTAAAGTCTATCCAACCATGCCAAACTCACAAAATAAACACTAATCAACTCAAATAGGCATAAAACATAACAAAAAACATAATATGCAAGGAACAAAAATATGTAAATTACACTCTTATCAGCAGGACACGCAGGTCCTATTTGTTTATAATATTTACAGACAAACCCAATAAACAATAAACAATAAACAATAGGTCTAAGGCTCATGTACCTGGCACCATGAAATTATCAAAGAAGAACATTGCATACATTTGTTAGAGTAGGTGCCCTAGAACCAATCAATTATTGTGCCCGGTACATGTGTCTTAGATCTTTGGTTTGTTTATTTAATTTTTGGGTTTGTTTGTAATCTTTTAAATAAATAGGACCTGCATATCCTGCCTCTCTCTAATATCTCCATGTATTTCTTTCTCTCATCTCACTCCTCTTGTATGTAACGCAAGGTTTCTATTTTATTAATGTGAATTAAAATAGGATTTTATTTCGCAAAATCTTTGTAATGTTCGTGATGAAGAAACGAAGGAGCAATGAAGAGGAATAACTTGAAGATCCAAGTTTTTTTTTTTTTTTTTTTTTTTTTTTTTTTTTTTAACCTTAGGTTGACCTACTAATTCCTCTAGGCTCGAGGAAATCGGTTTTAGTAGGCCATGTACCAACACGTTTAATTTTTGCTTAGAATGCATGCTAAGGTTGAATGTTTAATAACATGCCGATCAATGAGTTCTAACAAAGATAACAAATTGGTAAGATGTAAAATAAAGACCCTCAAATAAAGGATATTAAGTTAGTAATTAAAACGCCTTCCATCACCATGACTTTAATCAAACCACTATTCGTTGAACCTTGTTTGCCAAAGCGAAGGGTACACTTCTACCAGTGGAAGGTTAAAGGTCATTGAAGTTTTCTTTAATGGTGATGGGTTGACTTAAAAGATATATTTTGCTTGTCTTCCAAAGCGAAGGTTGATAGGCATATCATAGGCATAGTAGAGAAGTACACTTGTGTTTACGTGGGGACATATAGTGTCCACTCTACTAATATTAAGAATCACACTTGAGGATAATAGCTTCGGTCATCATATTGTGTGATTGGCTTGTTGGCTTATTTCGCATTTGAGGTTGGTAGTGAGAGTTATCAACTGAAGTGGATTAAGTTTGTTGGCCTACTAATCAACCCATTTTGGCTTATTTGCCAAAGCGAAGGTTTGAAATGGGCTAGATGGGATCTTAGTCCACTAGGAAAGCCAACGGGCTTTCCCGAGTTAATAGTGAGGGCTATTGGCTTGAGGAAAATAGTGGGAGAGTTTTTAATAAAAATACTTATTAAATAATAATAAACATTTTAATAACATTTATTTTTCTGCATTTGTAGATTCACTAAAATGAGCAATACTAACCAACGATCGATAATCGAAAAGGAAAACAGGTTGGATGGATCCAATTTCTTGGACTGGTATTGAAATTTCGGATTGTACTGAAGCCCAAAAAGAAATTGTATATCCTTGACAAGCCTTATATGGTTATGCCTGATCCTAATGCCACACAAGAAGTAAAAGACACTTACCAAAAGTTCCTTGATGATGCTAATAATGTTCAGTGCATTATGCTAGCACTGATGACACCTAAGTCACAAAAACAGAATGAGAATATGGACGCTGCTACCATAATTCTACACCTCAAGGCGTTTTTCCAAGGAAACGCTCAACATGAGAGGTATAAGGTGTTGAGTGCATTGTTTAGAAGTCATATGACTAAGAGAGCCCAAGTTGGTCCTCATGTGCTCAAGATGATTGGGTAAATAAAGAGGCTTAAGACTTTGGGTTTGGTGTGGATGCAGACTTACAAGTGGATTTAATTCCAAAGTCACTACCTGATTCTTTTTCACCATTCATAATGAATTTCAATATGAACATGATGGTAAAATCCCTGTCAGAGCTTCTGAACATGCTTAGGACTACAGAGCAGGACATGAAAAAGTCCAAGCCTGTTTTACTGGTTGTTGCTAGTAAAGGAAAGAGCAAGGGCAAAGGAAAGGCCAAGACCTATCCCAAGCCCAAGCCCAAGCCTAAAGGATAAAAGGCTCTTAAGCCTGAGGGTAGCATTGGGACAGGTGGGAAGGTAGTCTACTTCTATTGTGGCAAGCCTGACCACTAGAGGAAACATTGCGAAGCTTTCCTTGCAAACAAGAAGAAGTCAAACGCTTCGACTTTAGGTATGCACATGATTGAGATTAACTTCTCTCCTTTAACATATCGGGTCATTGACAGAGGATGTGCTACTCACATTTGTTTTAATGTGTAGGGACTAAGGTAGAGTAGATTGTTTGCCAAGGGAGAAGTGGACCTACAAGTTGGAAATGGAACACATGTGGCTATATTAGCTGTAGGAACTTATTGTTTATCTTTGGCTACAGGCTTATTATTAGAACTCAAAGATTGTTATTTTGTACCTGCGATTTCTAGAAACATTATTTCAGTATCCACTTTGGATAATATAGGATATAATTTTGAGATTTCTAATGGATTGTTGTCTTTTAGTTTGAATGGTATTATTTTGGAATTGCAAGGTTATATAACGGATTATATGTTCTTGATTTAAACAATAAAGATATCCTCAATGTTGAAACTAAGAAAGCTAAACATAGTGATCAAAACCAAACATACCTCTAGCATTATATATTGGGTCATGTTAATCAAAGCCGCATTGCAAAACTTCAAATGGATGGAGTTTTAGACCCTTTTGACTTCCAGTCATTTGAGGTACGTGATTCATTCCTTTTAGGCAAGATGACCAAGTTGCCTTTCACAAGACAAAGTGAAAGGGCTACTAAATTGTTAGGCATCATCCATAGTGAAGTATGCGGTCCACTAACAGTTGAAGCCAGAGGTGGATATTCATACTTCATCCCATTTACTAATGATTTCAGTAGATATGGTTATGTCTACCTTATAAGATATAAATATGAAGCCTTTGATAAATTCAAAGAATTCAGGAATGAAATACAGAATATGTTGGGCAAAAGTATTAAAGCTCTTCAATCGGATCGAGGAGGTGAATACTTGAGCTTAGGGTTTTCTAAATACCTGAAGGAGTGTGGGATAATATCACAACTCAACCCTTCGTACACAACCCAAAATAATGGAGTGTCTAAGAGAAGGAATAAAACCTTATTTGACATGGTTCGGTCCATGATGAGTTTTAGTGATCTACCTGCATCATTTTGGGGTTATGCCGTAGAGGCTATGACTCATGTACTGATCCATATGCTGTCAAAGTTTGTAGATAAGACTCCATAAGAACTATGGAGTAGGCAAAAGCCCAACTTATCTAATATAAGGATTTGAGGTTGTGAAACTTATGTCAAGAAATTGACTTTGAACAAGCTGGGCCCAAAATCTTGCAAATGTATATTTGTGGGGTATCCTAAGGAGACCAAAGGATACTATTTCTACCATCTAGAGGAGTGCAAATTTTTTTTCGTTCGTACTAGTGTCTTCTTAGAGAAAGAATTTTTCCTAAGAAGTACTAGTGGGAGAAAAGTAAAACTCGATGAATTTCTAGAACCATAAGATGCATTAGATGAAGGATGATAACATGTGCCACAAGAAGTGGTTGAACATCGTGAGGAGGTTACTCCACACTCTATGGATCAAAGTGAACCACCCCAAGTAGCACAAGAGCTACGTAGGTCTGGAAGAGTACGTCATGAGCTCGAGATATGGTTTTCTCGTGACTCAACATGTGACGTACTAGTTTACCAAGACAATGAACCCAGAACCTACGAAGACGTTATATCAGATCCAGATTTTGTTAAATGGCTTGAAGCCATGAAATCTGAGATAGACTCCATGTACTATAACCAAGTATGGTATTTGGTGGATCCACCTAAAGGAGTAAAACCCATAGGGTGTAAATGGGTCTTCAAGAAGAAGACTAACATGGATGGCAAGATGCATACCTATAAGGCATGACTAGTTGCCAAAGGTTTCAAACAAATTTATGATATTGACTATGAAGAAACCTTTTTGTCGGTTGCCATGGTTAAATCCATCTAGATTATGCTTGTGATTGCTACATATCATGACTATGAGATTTGGCAAATAGATGTCAAAATAGCTTCTTGAATGGAAACCTTGAAGAGGATGTGTATATGACACAACCCGATGGTTTCGTTCTTGATGGACAAGCTCATAAGATATACAAGTTGCAGAGGTCCATTCATAGACTAAGCAAGCTTCAAGAAGCTGGAACATTCATTTTGATGAAGCCGTAAAACAATTTGGTTTTATCAAGAACGAAGACAAGCCCTGTGTTTTAGTGACATTCTTGGTGTTGTATGTTGATGACATACTTCTGATCGGGAATGATATACCGAACTTATAGCCAGTAAAGACTTGGTTATCCGAGTGCTTCTCCATGAAGGACTTAAGAGAAATAGCCTACACCTCGGAATAAAGATCTACCGAGATAGATCACGTAGGTTTCTTGGCCTAAGTTAGAGTACATGCATAGACAAGGTATTGAAGAGATTCAGTATGGAAGAATCTAAGAAGGGATTTCTTCTGATGTCACATGGTGTCTATTTCTCTAAGGATATGTGTCATAAAACACACGATGAGAGAGATACAATAAAGAGGATCCCATAAGCGTCAGCAATTGGATCCATCATGTATGCCATGTTGTGTACTCTGATTGATGTCTCATGTGCGTTAAACACTTGTAGTAGATATCAATCAGATCCAGGTGAGCGTCTTTGGATATCTGTCAAGAATGTCCTTAAGTACCTGAAAAGGACTAAGGATATGTTCTTGGTTTATGGAAGGGAAGATGAGCTCATTGTAAGAGGATATAGTGATGTGATAATCCGTGGATTACACTGTTTTTATTAGACTTTTTAGTCAGATTTCAGATACTTCTTAGTTCATTTTGACCTGAATTGCTACTTAATTCTTTATATTTTGTGTTTCAGGTTGAAATGGACATTTTATGCAAATAAGGAGCGAATTGGAGTTTTTGGACTCAGAAGTGAGCGGATCTCAAAAGTTGGGAAAGTTCTGAAGCAGAGTGGATGCACTATGAAGTTTGTTTCCATGGGGAGAGTGACAAAGATCGAAGATTCAAGCAAAGAAGCAAGCGGAGGATAATTCTGTAATTTCAGAATTTCGCATGAGGGTTCGCCACGGCGAAGCTTGTTCTTTACCGCAGCGAAGAGAGTTACGCATGAGGGACTAATTAACTTCTTCGTCACGGCGAGAATCCTTCTTCACCGCAGAGAAGTTTGCGAATTCCAAAAAAAAAAAACGCATAGTTTCATTTAGGCATTTTTCTAGGTTTTTGGGCTGAGTATAAAAAGAAAACTCAGTCATTTTTTTTCGGAGTTCGTTTTTCAGTAGAGAACAGCTTTTTACATTTTCTTAGATTTGTTTTGGGCGAACTTTGATTGCAAAAGGTGAAGATTCGAGATTAAACCAGTGGATTCGTCATTTGGGGAGATTTCTTTTCTTTTCTCTTATTTTCATTATGTTGAACTTTGGATTTTTCATTTCTTTTATTTGTATTGTTGATTTAGTCATGAACTAACCTATTTTGGGTTAGGGTTTTGATGTAGTTTGGGTTCTGATGGGTTAAGTAATTGATTATTACTATTTTCAAATGATTTTGCTTTGATTGTGTGATTATTCTGAAATTATTGCTTTTATGTGATGAACATGATGAGATTGAGAAATAATTCATGTTAAGCTTCTTGGGTAATTACCATTGTAGTATTAAATGCTAGAGATAGATTTAAGAATCAATGAAATCAATCTAGGATTCTTGTGCTTAATGAACTTAAAACTTTTAGTCTTCATTTTGTTGGGTGCGGAAGCTTAATAGGGAAGAGTAAGGAAGTATAGCATGAGAAGGAATATTACATACTTTAGAGAGTTCAATTTACAATCAAAGCATGTGAATATGGAATTAGTATAATCCTTAGGTTTAACCCAAAGAATCCGAATGAAGTCAAAACCCTACCCATTTGTTTGAATTGATTTTATCCATGTTTTAAATCTTGCTTTCATAATTTAGTTTTGAATATTTAGAACATTTGATTTAGTTTAATTTAAAATTCTCCCATAAATCCAAACAACTCGATTACTCCAACTTGAAAACAATAGAAAACTTTAGTGCTTAGCCATCAATCCTCGTGGGAACGATACTCACTCATCACTTTATTACTTGTGCGACTAGTGCACTTGCTATTTTTGCATGTTGTAGTTACAACGCATCAAGTTTTTGGTGCCGTTGCCGGGAATTGAGTTTTGTGTTAACATTAACATTTTCTTGTGTTAACTAGATTGGAGTGTTATTTTTACTTAATTGTTATTTGTTTTTAATTTTTGTTATTTTTCTTTGTTTGGTGTGATTTTACTCTTGCTATTTTTCTATGTAGTTTATGCGAAGAGCAAGACGTCAACCAGTGGTTCCTATTGATCCTGAGATTGAAAAAACCACTCGAAGACTGAACAGAGAAAAAAGAGAAAGAGAAGCTATAGTTGAACTAGAAGAAATAGTTGTAGAGATGGCAGAGACTAGAACACTGAGGGAATTCTTAGTTCCCACAGTTGAAGGCAGTGGGTCGAGCATTACGAGACCACCGGTCCAAGCCAACACTTTTGAGATAAAACCGGTAATCATCCAGATGATCCAGCAGTCGGTTCAGTTTAGGGGTGATTTGAAGGAAGATCCCAATCTACAAATTGCAAATTTCTTCGAGATTTGCGATACTTTCAAGTCTAACGGAGTGTCAGATGATGCAATCAGATTGAGACTATTCCCATTTTCATTGAAGGATAAAGCTAAGGGATGGTTACTAGTATTACCAACAAGAACAATCACCACATGGACTAATTTAGCATAGAAGTTCCTGATCAAGTTCTTTCCTCTAGCAAAGTCGGCAAAGTTGAGAAATGACATCACGTCATTCATTCAAGAAGAATCAGAATCCTTGTATGAAGCTTAGGAGAGATACAAAGAGTTACTGAGAAGGTGTCCACATCATGGGTTGCCAGTCTAGATGCAAGTCCAAACATTTTATAATGGATTAACGGTGAATGTGCAAACTATGGTGGATGCAGCCTCGGGGGGAGCATTACAAAATAAGACTCCGAAAGAAGCTCACAGTCGCTTGAGGTTTTGGCAAGCAACAACTATCAAAGACCTAATGAGAGGGTGCAACCGAAGAAATCTATGGGTCTATATGAAGTTGATGCATATACAACCATTTCAGCCCAACTGACAGCACTTCAAAAACAGTTGGGAAGTATGCAGGTAAATTCCATTCAAGCTCCTCAACTAACTTGTGATTTATGTGCAGGTAATAACGTGAACAGTGAATGTCAAGTAGGGAAAACGTTTGCCTCAGCATCGTCATCATCGGAGCAAGTTAACTACTTGGCTGGAAATCAAAGGCAACAAAACAATCCGTACTCCAACACATTTAATCTCGGTTGGAGGAATCACCCGAACCTGTCTTGGGGCAATCAAAACAAACAGAATCAGCAAAACAATCAATGGAATCAAAGGGCATTGCCAAATAACCAAGTAGGGGTGAACAACCAACAAGGAGATCCAAGAGTGACAAAATTGGAGGACATGTTTGGGAAATTCATGCAAGAGACCACTGGTTTTATGAATGAGGCAAGAACTAATTTCAGAAATCAAGGGGCATCCATTCGGAACTTGGAGGTACATATGGGACAATTGGCTGAAAAGCTAAATGAGAGACCACAGGGTGCTCTACCAAGCAACACAGTGACTAACCCACATGAGCAAGCAAATGCAATAATTTTGAGGAGTGGGATAGTTCTAGAAGAGGTGGAAAAAGAAGAAAAGCCACCAAAGGAAAAGGGAGAATCTAATGAGGAAGTAGATGAAGAGATAGTTGCTGAAGAGAAACCATCTATTTCAAGGGAAGAAGAATAGAAACGGGAAGAGAGGCAAAAGAAAAGGAAAGAGAAATTGCCATTTCCTGAGATACCACCAAAGTTGGCACATCCCACTCCGCCTGTGCCTTTTCCTCAGAGACTGAAGAAAAAGAATCAGGATAAGTAGTTTTCCAAATTTGTTGAAATATTTAAAAAAACTGCATATTAACATTCCTTTTGCAGATGCATTGCAACAGATGCCGAGCTACGCGAAATTCTTAAGGAAATTTTATCAAACAAAAGGAAGTTAGAAGATGAGCAAACGGTAATGCTTACAGAGAAGTGTAGCGCCATCTTCAGAAGAAGCTACCCCCGAAGCTCAAAGATCCAGGGAGTTTTACTATTCCTTACATTATAGGAGATATTACTTTTGATCTTGTTTTATGTGACTTAGGTGCTAGTATTTATTTAATGCCCGTTTCTATTTTCAGGAGATTGGGAATTGGTGAAGTGAAGCCAACGACCATGTCGTTGCAACTTGCAGATAGGTCCATAAAACATCTGAGGGGGATAGTGGAAGATGTGTTGGTGAAAGTGGATAAGATAATCTTTCCGGCAGATTTTGTTGTTTTATACATTGAAGAGGATAAGGAAATTCCTCTCATTTTGGGTCGACCATTTTTGGCCACGGGAATAGCACTTTTAGATGTGCAAGAAGGGAAGTTACTACTGAGAGTTCAAGATGAAACAGTAACTTTCAATGTCTTTAAGGCTATGAAGTTTCCATCCAAATCGGATTCATGTTTTAGTGTTGATGTGGTGGATAAACTAGTAGCAGAATCTATTGAAGAGAACACTCCACAATTACCTTTCAAAGCTTGTATTGCCAAATCAAAAACAGTAGAGGTAGATGAGTCGGCAAGTAATGAATGTGCTAGATTGTTGGAAGCACTTCAACCAATTGATGAGAGCCAAGATCGAGAATTTGAGGAATTTGACTTTGAAAAAGAGAAGGAAAAGGAAAAAAATGAAGAACCTCCATAACTTGAGTTGAAACCTTTACCTTCCCACCTCAAATATGTGTATCTTGGGGAATCAAAAACCTTCCCAATAATTATTAGTTCAAGTTTGAGCAAATTGGAAGAAGAGCAGTTAATCAGGGTGTTGAGGGAACATAGACTAGCAATTGGATGGACTATTTCGGACATTAGAGGCATTTCACCATCATTTTGCATGCATAAGATACTCATGGAGGATGATATCAAGCCTAAGGTGCAACCACAAAGAAGATTGAATCCTTCGATGAAGGAAGTGGTGAGAAAGGAGGTGGTGAAACTCCTAGATGCGGGGATAATTTATCCTATTTCCGATAGTCCATGGGTTAGCCCGGTACAAGTGATTCCAAAGAAGGGAGGTATCACGGTGATAAAGAATGAGAGTAACGAATTGATACCAACTAGGACGGTCATGGGTTGGAGAGTGTGCATTGATTACCGGAAATTGAATAAAGCGACAAGGAAGGATCATTTTCCACTTCCTTTCATTGATTAGATTTTGGAGAGGTTGGCAGGGCACGCCTATTACTGTTTTCTGGATGTGTATTCAGGATATAATCAGATTGTCATCGCTCTTGAGGATCAAGAGTAGATGACCTTCACTTGTCCATTTGGCACATTTGCTTACCGAATGATGTCCTTTGGGTTATGCAATGCACCAGCCACATTCCAGAGATGCATGATGTCGATCTTTGGAGATATGGTGGAACGGTTTATAGAAGTCTTCATGGATGACTTCTCAGTTTTTGGTTCATCTTTTGACAACTGCTTATCTAATCTTTCTCTTGTTTTGCAACTATGTAAGGAGACGAACTTGGTGCTCAATTGAGAGAAGTGCCACTTCATGGTCTGGGAGGGAATAGTGCTTGGTCATAGAATTTCAAAAGAAGGAATAGAAGTAGATCGAGCAAAGACAGAAGTGATTGAGAAGCTGCCACCATCATCAAATATTAAAGCAGTTCGAAGTTTCTTGGGGCATGCGGGGTTTTACAGACGATTCATCAAGGACTTTTCTAAGATTTCTAAACCCCTTTGCAATTTGTTAATTAAAGATGTTGCTTTTGATTTTAATGATGAATGCATGCACGCCTTTCTAACTCTAAAAAAATTATTAGTATATGCATCTATTATTGTAGTTCCCGATTGGGGACTACCATTTGAATTGATGTGCAATGCTAGTGATTTTGCTCTAGGAGTAGTGTCAGGACAGAGGAAAAACAAAATGTTGCATGTAATTCAGTATGCTAGCAAAACACTCACTGATGCACAATTGAATTACACCACCAATGAAAAAGAATTATTGGCTGTGGTTTTTGCTTTTGACAACTTTCGTTCATATTTGTTAGGTGCAAAAGTGATCGTCTATACAGACCATTCAGCACTTAAGCACTTATTGGCAAAGCAAGAAGCGAAACCTCAGTTGATAAGATGGATCCTCTTACTTTAGGAGTTTGAGTTAGAAATTAGAGATAAGAAGAGGTCGGAAAATGTGGTGGCAGATCACTTGTCGAGGATTGAGAGACCAATCTAGGGAAATGAAGAGGAAATTCCAATTAGAGAAACATTTTCGGATGAGAAATTGATGAGAGTGGATGAAGCACCATGGTATGCAGATTTTGTGAATTATTTGTTATCAAGGGTGCTCCCAATTGGAATGACTTTCCAACAAAAGAAGAAATTCTTCTCAGATTTGAACTGTTACTTTTAGGAAGAGCCATTTTTGTACAGACACTACACTGATCAAATGATACGTAGATGTGTCCCGGAGGAGGAAATGGAAAGCATTATACGGAATTGTCATGAGAGGGAAGTGGGTGGCCATTTTAGAAGAGCTAGGACAGCAACCAAGGTTCTTCAATCTAGGTTTTATTGGCCAACCCTTTTTAAGGATTCTTTTCGGATGGTTTAAGAGTGCGACCAATGTCAACGGCAGGGTAATATTTCAAACAGGGATGAGATGCCATTGAACAACATCCTTGTGGTTGAGCTATTTGATGTGTGGGGGATTGACTTCATGGGTCCCTTCCCAAATTCTTTTGGGAACACATATATTCTGGTGACGGTGGACTATGTATCGAAGTGGGTGGAAGCAGTTACATTGCCGTCTAATGATGCCAGGGTAGTGAATAATTTTGTGAGAAAGAATATTTTCTCAAGATTTGGAGTACCGAGGGCAATCATTAGCGATGGAGGATCGCACTTTTGCAATAGGCAATTAGACGCTCTGTTGGGAAAGTATGGGGTAAAACATAGAGTTGCAACACCTTACCATCCACAGACCAATGGGCAAGTAGAACTATCGAACAGAGAACTGAAGGGAATTTTAGAAAAGACAGTAAATGCATCTAGGAAAGATTAGTCATGGAAATTGGATAATGCATTATTGGCGTACCGAATTGCATTCAAGACTCCAATTGGCATGTCTCTGTTTAGAATGGTCTATGGGAAAGTGTGTCACTTGCCGATAGAACTTGAGCATAAGGCATACTAGGCAGTCAAGCAGCTAAACATGGACTTAAGAGTTGCTGGGGAGGAAAGGATGCTGACTTTGAATGAACTCGATGAGTTCCATCTCGAAGCATATGAGAATGCTAGAATGTACAAGGAAAAGACCAAGAAGTGGCATGACAAGCATATCCGGAAGAAGAACTTTGAAGTGGGTCAAAAAGTGTTGTTGTTCAATTCTAGACTTAGGCTTTTCCCTAGAAAACTTAAGTCTAGATGGTCCGGACCATTTACAGTGACAAGAATTCACTCATCCAGAGCAGTGGAAGTTACACATGAAGAAAGGGCACTTTTACAGTCAATGGACAGAGATTGAAGCCATACATTGATGGGGTGATGAGTTGCAAGTCCATCTCGATCTGGCTTGACATTCTGACTTGAGGAATTGAGAGAGTCAAGCTTTCGACTATAAACAAGCGCTCATTGGGAGGCAATCCAAGTGTTTTCATTTTTTTTATCTTTTTCATTGTTTTGTAGTTGTTTAGTTTTTGGTTTGATTGTGTTTATGAAGTTTAATTTGTGTGTTGTTGGATGTTTCAGGTGAAATAGCAAATCAAAGGGGAAAAACTGAATCTTCCAGTTTTCGCTGTGGCGAAGCTTTCTCTTCGCCGCGGTGAAGCAACTTTTGAAAATATTTGGTTTGCAAAAGGTTCCAGACCTCGCCACGGCGAAAATGTTTCTTCGCAGCGGTGCCATTCTCTCGGTAAAGTTTCGCCGCGGTAACAAATTTGTCTTCGCCACGGCAAGGGAACCATGAGCGAAATTGCCCAAGGGAACTTGCCATGGCAAAGATTGTTCTTCGCTGAGGCGAAGTACTCCCTGTAATTTTTCGCCGCGGCATCGACTGGGTTTTAAGACCCTAGAATTCAATTGATGAACTTCGCCGCGGCGAAGCTTGTGCGAAGTCTGCTTTCTATAAATTCTCACTTTCTTTTTCATTTTTCACGAAACTTTTCAAACACACTTGAGAGCAAAAAAATTTCAACTTCAATCCAGAGCATTCCCAGTGATTTCCCAACCAAAATTATCACTCTTTAACCCTCCTAAACACCAAAACAACTCATTTCAACAACAATCTTTGCGAAAAATTCACGAAATTTTTGAATTCAAGAATTTTGGGGTTTTGCAATCTGGGCTGATTATGGCTCAATTGGTGGCAAATACTCCTTATTGTTGGTAAGATTTCACGTTCTCTAAGCTTTTTATTCAAAAATTTCGAGTTTTGAATTATAGATATAAGAATTTTGATTGTTGGTTGAGTTGTGGAATTTTGTGCTTGTGAGTGTTGATTTTATTTGAGGAAGGGTTGATTATGCGTTGTATGATATTGAGGAGTGTGGGTTTTTAAATTTTGAAGTGTTTGGTTGAATTTGGAAAAATCGTAGTTTGGGGGTTGAGGTGGAAATTTTTGGAAGTGTTGGAAATTTTTGCAGGATTAAATTGGTTGTTGTAGGACACTTAGGTTGAATTTTTGAGTTGCATTGTTTGAGTTGAAGTATAGTCTAGGAGAAAATGTCGCTCAAAGTCAAGGTACCATCCAAGGGCAAGGGAAAAGGAAAGAAAGTAGATGACCGGTTTATGAATGAAAAGGCTTGGAAAAACTATGAGGTTGCAGTCAAAAGGAAAGACAAGGGATTTATCCCTGAACGTGGACTGACTGCAACCGTGGCTGATGAGTAGAGTCAAAGGAGAAGTTGGGACAACTTTAGGAGTGAACCTGAACATGCGGCTGTGGAACCACTAGTGAGAGAGTTTTATGCCAACCTCCCTGAATATGGTGAGGGGGTTGTTTTTGTGAGGGGTATTGATGTGATATTCACGGCAAAGGTCATCAATGATTTTTATGGCTTACCTCAGATTGACAATGATGAATATGAGGAGTTTAGGAGGACATAGAAAAAGGATGAGGTGATTCTTACAACCATAGCGAAACCAGATGCCTCTTGGGATATTTCAAAGAAGGGCAAGAAAACCATTAAAGGGACTAGTTTAACACCAGTGGCTCAATTCTGGCAGTATTTTATTTCAGCTAGAATGATGCCGGAGACGCACTACAATGCAGTGACGTATGAGAAGGCACTTTTGTTGTATTCTATTGCCATAGGAAAGAGAATGGACGTGGGGCATATCATCCTGACGAGTATCCAACTTGCAGCCAAACCAGGGCAAGGCAGTTTTCCATTCCTACAACTCATCATAGCGTTGTGCACTAATGCGGGGGTCGAGGTACAGGCTGATGAGCCACTGATCCATGCTGCCCCAGTCCTCGACACAGCCTACTTCCGAAAACATCTTGCACCTCAACAGAAGCAGGGCCTAGATCAGGCACCAAGAGAAGGAGAACAATAGCAGCTACCCTCGCGGTTCAACAGTCCCAATGAGAGAAATGATGCAGAAAATGATGGGTTTGATGAAAAGGATGGACCAACGTCATGGGTGGCTGGCAGAGCAGGCCAGGAAGACACATGAGCTGCAAATTAGCTGCTACAACAACATCGAGATTGACACTTCAGAACACCAGTGGGAAGATTGGGATTCAGATGAGTAGATGGGCTCCGATTCAGAAAAGGATGACGCTGAGGAAGAGGAGGAGGCCGAAGAATGAGCACTTGAGCACCTGTTTTAGTTTCATTATTTTTATTTGTTTAGTTGTTTATGTTCTTCTTTTATTTTGAACATTGAACTCAGTTGATATTATTGTTTGGGATTGTGTGTGTTGTTTTAGTTGTTCATTTTTGTTTTAATTCTAGTTGATGTAAAGATGAGATTAGGGTTGTAATACTTTCATATTAGTTAGTGGATTTTTCTAACATAGTGGAAACCATAGTTTTAAATTGTTTTTACAGAATTTGGGGGATGAAAAAGCTGAGGACCGGGTGTGCACAATGTTGAGCGGAACTTCAACTTCACGGATTAATTAGGGAACTATCTCGCACCTTTTTTTTTATTTTGTTTTCTATTCCTAATTTATGCATAATGTGACATTGGGGACAATGTCATCTTTAGTTTGGGGGTAGGAAAATTTTGAAAAATTATTTATTTTTGTTTCAATTACATTTGTGTTTTTGTTGTTTTTGCCAATGATAAATTGCATAAGTCCATGATGAGACTAGGATTGTTGGGATATTATTTCTGGAAAATGTTAAGCATTGCTTCAAGTTTATGTTTATTGACTGAATTTTGATTGAGGTCTGTTGAGTGGTTCAGCCACCATTTTCAATTATTTCGGCATGCTTAGATTCATTTTATGTGGTTAGGTAAAGTTTGATAATGTTGATGGACTCTGGAACCTAGTAGAGAAGTGCTTGAGGCGAAATTCTAGGATTAGACATTGTTGAGGAAATGATTTAGGCATTTTTCAGAACGTTTGAGCCTTTCCAGCCGACTCGTGAATGAATCTTTCCCTAGTCACCCATTTGAGCCTTATGAGATCATCATTGCCTTATTTTCCTTGCAAACCAAAAAGTGTCCAATCCCTATACCCTAAACACTTTATCATACCCCTTAGGAGAATTTTGAGCCTAATGCAAACACAAAGAAAGTGAAGAGTTGTGCGAATCACTAAAAGAATAGTTTGGGGGTTGTGAGGAGGGCGATAAGAATAAGAGAGGTAATTAACCTCATTTTGATGATTATTATGTGCTTAAAAAAAAAAAAAAAATCTTTAGTTCAATTCAAAATCAAATTAAGGAATGCATAAGTTTGAGGGGTGTAAAATGGTAGACACTTTGATTGGTGGTTGAGAAGAAGTGGAGTTTGATGTGACTTGTAGTGTTTGCATGAGGAAAACCGAGTTCTTTTACTTTGTTTATCCTATCCTTTTCCTTGAAACCCATTACCCAAGCCTAACGTTACAAGCTTGTAAAGACCTGTTGATTCTTAGCGATGTCTAGTCTACATTAGTGGAGAGTAGTTCGATATTTAGGCTTATAGAGTCTGCCACCATTTGATAAACTTTCCATTTCTGCATAAAATAATCTGGGAAGTTGGAATATGGATTGAAGTGGGGATCACCTACTCGGTGGACCGATTGAGAAAGACAGTCGATGTAGCTTATAACTTCTTGGAGTCTTGAACATTTTCTGTTAATAATTTTTCAACAACCTTTGAGACTTGTGCGATTTCTAGGCAATTCGTATGTTGAGTTTGAGTCTAAGTTGTGTTTGTTTATTTTTCAGTTTTGTTGTGTTGTGTTTTGTGTTTTGTGTTTTTGGTTGTTTATTGTTTATTGTTTTTCTTTCGTTGAGTCCTTATGCTCAGGGACGAGCATGTCTTTAGTTTGGGGGTATTTGATAATTTGTGGATTATACTGTTTTTATTAGACTTTTTAGTTAGATTTTAGATACTTCTTAGTTCATTTTGACCTGAATTACTACTTAATTCTTTATATTTTGTGTTTCAGGCTAAAATGGACATTTTATGCAAATAAGGAGCGAATTGGAGTTTTTGGACTCAGAAGTGAGCAGATCTCAGAAGTTGGAAAAGTTATGAAGCAGAGTGGATGCACTATGAAGTTTGTTTCCATGAGGAGAGTGACGAAGATCGAAGATTCAAGCAAAGAAACAACTGGAGGGCAATTATGTAATTTTAGAATTCCACGTGAAGGTTCGCCGCGGCGAAGAGAGTTACACATGAGGGATTAATTCACTTCTTCACCGCGGCGAGAATCCTTCTTCACCGCGGCGAAGTCTGCGAATTCCAAAAAAACGCACAGTTTCATTTAGGCATTTTTCTAGGTTTTTGGGCTGAGTATAAAAAGAAAACTTAGTCATTTTTTTTGGGAGTTCGTTTTTTTAGTAGAGAGCAGCTTTTTACATTTTCTTAGATTTGTTTTGGGCGAACTTTGATTGCAAAGGGTGAAGATTCGAGATTAAACTAGTGGATTCGTCATTTGGGGAGATTTCTTTTCTTTTCTCTTATTTTCATTATGTTGAACTTTGGATTTTTCATTTCTTTTATTTGTATTGTTGATTTAGTAATGAACTAACCTATTTTGGGTTAGAGTAATGATGTAGTTCGGATTCTATTGGGTTAAGTAATTGATGATAACTATTTTCATATGATTTTGCTTTGACTGTGTGATTATTCTAATGGGTTAAGTAATGAGATTAAACTATTTTCATTCGTCATTGGAGCGCCTTGTGCAGTGATTGGTATAGTTTGACACTAGCCTAACGTAGTTTTATTCAGAGCTGTCAATATGGTGGTGATTGGCTGTATCAAGGAGTGTATCAAGACTATGGTGGATTGGCAAAGGATTCATCACTCCCGGGTACGGAGAAGTTATCTCATGGCGCAATTCAGTATATGGCAATGACACTAAAACTGTGGCCACAATGGGATTGAGTTGTTGCTCTATCCGGATTATAATACAGGTCATTGGTCTAGAAACTGAATACATAATATCGAGAGTAACCGAAGGTTGACACTATTTCTATGCCTTCGTCTCGTCGAGATAACGTATAATGAAAGGATCGAATTGTACGGTAACCATATCGTTGATAGGTAGCTACTTTGCTGAATCCGAATCTACCGGGTGGCCATGATGCCTTGATAGGGGCCAATCTTGATCTGTGTATTAGTGAGACGATTAATTAGTATTAATCGCGATACTATACACTGCCGGTATGATGAGGAGCCCATGGGTCACACACATAGAAGATAATTTAAGATCCAAGAAGAAGGAATGGCGTTTTTGTCTTTTTAAGGCGAAAGGGTATTTTGGTAATTTCACAGTGTAATTAAATTTGCTAAGGTCGTAGCCTTTATTTAATTTATTAGAAAAATTAAATAAGTGAAATTACGTTTGAATATGTGTTCGCATATATTTAATTAAATCATCATTATTGTTAAATGTTAATATATATATATTAAATATATATTAATTGATTTTAATTGAGATAATGATGAAATAAATATAAAATATCTAATTGGGAGTGTTTGGTAACATGGGGTGTTTGGGTTGGAGCCCAAGTCTATTCCATATAGGAATAGGGCAACTAAAGTTTTAATATAAAAGAAAAACTTTAATTGTAAAAGTGTGTGATTTTTCATTATTCACTTTTCTTTGTAAAAGAGAAACACAGCAGCCCCATATTCCCTCTCCCATGACAGACTTGGTTTTTGCTTGAAATCAATTCTTCCTTTTCTTCTTTAATCTTAAAGCTAAGGAGGATCTAGCAAATCCCTCCTTAGTTCTTTGTAATTGTCTTCGTGTGGACTTCATAAGTTTGATCCTACGCTTGGATCAGTAGCAAATACGTACAAAGACTATTTTGGAGGAGCCTCCAAATGTGCGTATGTTATTCTAAACTCTTGATTAATTTTTCTGCAAATTTTACTTTAATATAAATTGTAAAATTATACCCTTGATCTTGGCTCATGTAAACGGTCCTTGTATTATATTTTTTTTGTTTTCGCTGCGTATATGGGACCGTTTACTAACATAATAGTCCTCACCATTAATTCGGGAAAGCCCATTGGCTTTCCTAGTGGACCAATATCCCATCTAGCCCATTTCAAACCTTCGCTTTGGTGAACAAGCCAAAAAGGGTTGATTAGGTAGGCCAACAAACTTAATCCACACCAGTTGATAGCTCCTACTATCAACCTCAAATGTGAAACAAGCTAACAAGCCAATCACACAATCCAATGGCCTAGCCATCATCCTCAAGTGTGATTCTCAGTATCAGTAGAGTGGACACTACATGCCACCACGTACACACAATATGTGTACTTCTCTACTGTGCCTATGACATGTTTATCAACCTTCGCTTTAGCAAACAAGCAAAACTCTCATTTTAAGTCAAGCCATCACCATTATGGAAAACTCAAATGAAATTTAACCTCCCACAGGTAGAAGTGTACTCTTTGCTTTGGCGAACAAGATTCCGACGAACAATGGTTTGATTAAACCGATGGTGATGGAAGGCATACACATGACTTAATATTCTTTAATTGAGGGTTTTTATTTTACGTCTCACCAGTTTTATTATCTTTGTTAGAATGACATCGTTTGGCATGTTACATTCAACCTTAGCATGCATTCTAAACAAAATGTAAACTTCACGATACATGGCCTAGGTAAAATTGATTTCCTTGAGCCTAGAGGAATTGGTGGGTCACCTAGGGGTCTTGTAATAAATATCTAGAGTCTTTAGGTATGATTGCCTCGTCTTTGCTCCATCTTCAAGCACATTACAAAACATCATACTAAATTTACAATGAAATTAATCTCAAACTAATTTTACATCAATAAATTTAGAAACCTCGATTTACATTTGAGGGGAATGAGATGAGAAGAGAATGTACATCGAGAAGGGAAAGAAAGGCAGGACACGTAGGCCCTATATTAAAATTACAACCATACATACCCAAAAATAATTTAGAACATTCACCATAGGTCATAAGGCTCATGTATTGGGCACCATGCAATATTCAAACAAGTACATTGTATACAATCAAAAAATCAATTTTCGAATTGGGTGGGTGAAATTATTAAATTACCCTCTTAAATGTGCAGAATGGTTATTGGCTTTATTAGTTCTAAAAAACTGCAGTTTGTTCCCTTTGCGAAAAACACAAAATGGGACAGAAACTTTGTTTTATTGTGCCGCGGCGAAATAGAATTTCTAGAAAACTCTGAAAAATCCCAGATATTTTTGCTGCGATGAAGTTTTATTTCGCCACGACAAGATCTATTTTTCTAATCTGATGCCACAGTGAAGTTTTATTTCATCGCGGCGAACTCTGTAAATCAATGAATCGCACAGTTTGCGTTTTTTGCAGTTTTTCACGTAACGACAATAGTCAATTGATCGCACGGCTCGGTGAACTCTGTAGATCAATGAATGTACTGAAGAGATTCAATATGGAAGAATTCAATAAGGGATTTCTTTCGATGTCACATGGTGTCTATCTCTCTAAGGATATGTGTCCTAAAACACATGATTAGAGAGATAAAATGAAGAGGACCTGATGTGCATCAACAATTGGATCCATCATGTATGCCATGTTATGTACTCGGTGTTATTAAAACGATCCAGTTACGCAGCGGAAAAAAAAAAAAAAAAACATTTACAACATGGATCGTTCCTTAGAACCAACATCTAGGTACAAATTTACAGTTTATATATACTAAATAAGAATCTGCAAATTTTAGTTTAGAGTTTAAGAAATCATACGCACGTTTGGAGGTTCCTCCAACTTGTCTCTGAACGTATTTCACTATCGACCCAAGTGTAGGATCAAATCGATGTAGTCCACACGAAGATAACCTCAAGGAACTAAAGAGGGATTTGCTAGATCCTCTTTAGCCTTTAAGAATCAAGAATAAAATCAAGTATATTTGATTCCAAGTAAAAATGCAATCTGGCGTGGAGAGTAAGAGAAAGGGGCTGGAACTTTTGTTTCAATGAAATGAATTAAATTTTCTGTTAATTCACAAAAGGACTTACACTTATATAGTGCAAGTGTAATTGCCCTATTCCCTTGTGGAATAGGCTTGGGCTCCAACCCAAACACCCCTTGTATCCAAACATTCCTATTTAGATATGTTAATTTTAATTTATCATTATCTCAATTAAATTCAATTAATATATATTTATAATATATATATTAACATTTAACAAATAATTTATTTAAATATATGCGAACACATATTTGAATGTAATCTCACTTATTTAATTTTAATATCAAATTAAATAAAGGCTACGACCTCAGCAAATTTAATTGCACTGTCAAATTACCAAAATACCCTTTCACCTAAAAAGACGAAAACGTCCTTCATTAGCTCTTAAATTATCTTATATGTGTGTGACCCATAGGCTTCTCATCATACCGGTAGTGTATAGTATTGCGATTAACACCAATTAATCGTCTCACCACACACAGCCCAAAATTGGCCCATAGCAAGGCATCATGACCACCCGATAGATTCGGATTTAGCAAAGCAACTACCTGTCAACGATATGGTTACCATACAATTCGATCCTTTCATCATCTGTTATCTCGACGAGACCGAGGCATAAAAATAGTGTCAACCTTTGGTTACTCTCGATATTATATATTTAGTTACTAGACTAATGACCTGTATAATAAACTGGATAGAGTAACAACTCAATCCCACTGTAGCCATAATTTTATTGTCATTGCCATTTACTGAATTGCACCATAAGATAACTTCTCCCGTACCCAAAAGTGATGAATCCTTTTGTCTATCCACCATAGTCTTTATACACTCCTTGATGCAGCCAATCACCACCGTATTGACAGCTCTAAATAGAACTGCGTTAGGCTAGTGTCAAACTACACCAATCGGTGCACAAGGCACTCTGGTGATCTCAAGTCTAAGGATCACATGCACCACCATTTGTTAGAGGATTTGTTCCATAGACATTGGGGTTACCATTCATATGGAATCCTCTAGTGGGTTAGTCTAGTGAACTTGCCTACAGCAAGCACCCATGTGTTGCACCAGGTTGTCACCAAACAACCTTGACAAGTGAGATCATTCACTACCTTTCGGCAAGGTCGTTCAACACTATGATAGCCTTACCATATTATCTGGGCCCTTACTTTAGAATAATACTGGGGCTACTGACGTTTCTAGAATGGCCACCTTATGTGCTCATAAGGTTCTCACTATCAAGATTTGAAGCACTTGATACCGTTGTCGCGGTTCTACCATTCTAAGGACATATATCAATTCATACAATGATGATTTACGCGATATAGTATAAAATGCCTTTTATTAATCAATGAACATTATTACAAAGAGTCAATTCTACAATAATTGATTGGCTCTAAGGCACCTACTCTAACAATCTCCCACTGGCACTATAGACAATCATTCATGCACTCAACATTGAATGACCCAAGTGCCCATCATGCTTCTGCTGCAACAGAAACTTCAATAATGGGTTAGTAGGTATTCTGCAAATTTGCACATTCCCTTTCTGATCGATCTATTAGATCAGATTGAATCAACTAAGTATGCATTTGGATTACTGGTGAGACCGTGATTCCTCAGCCACAACAATGGCTCCATTGTTATCGCAGTAGAACAATACTGGATCAGCAATGCTTGGAACAACATCAAGTTCAATAATGAACTTCTTAATCCAAACCATCTACATGGCTGCATTAAATAATGCGATATACTTAGCATCAATTGTAGACTTTGCTGCAGTACACCGATTTGAGCTCTTACAGCTCACTACAGCTATATTGAGATAATATGTATAATCCCAAATTGAGAACTATAATCATCTTTTCCCGTTTGGAAATAACATCACTGTATCTTCTTACAGTGAGCTCATCTTCCCCTCCATTAACCAAGAACATATCCTTAGTCATCTTCAGGTACTTAAGAATATTCTTGACAACCATCCAATGACGCTCACCTGGATCTGATTAATATCTACTACAAGTGCTCAAAGCACATGAGACTTCAATCTGAGTACATAGCATGGCATACATGATGGAGCCAATTACTGATGCATATGGGATCCTCTTGATCTTATCTCTCTCATCTTGTGTTCTAGGACACAATTCCTTAGAGAGATAAACACCATGTGACATCGGAAGAAATCCCTTCTTGGATTCTTCCATACTAAATCTTTTAAGTACTTTGTCAATATATGCACTTGGACTTAGGCCAAGCAACCTACGCGATCTATCACGATAGATCTTTATTCCAAGGATGTAGGCTACTTCCCCTAAGTCCTTCATGGAGAAGCACTTGGATAACCAAGTCTTTACCGATTGCAAGTTTGGTATATCATTCCTGATCAGAAGTATGTCATCGACATACAACACTAGGAATGCCACTGCGCTCCCACTCACTTTCTTGTAAACACAGGGCTCATCTTCGTTCTTAATAAAATCGAATTCTTTTACGGCTTCATCAAAATGAATGTTCCAGCTCCTTGAAGCTTACTTGAGTCCATATATGGATCTCTGCAACTTCCATACCATATCAGCTTGCTCATCAAGAACGAAACCATCGGGTTGTGTCATATACACATCCTCTTCAAGGTTTCCGTTCAAGAAAGCTGTTTTGACATTCATTTGCCAAATATCATAGTCATGATATGCAGTAATCGCAAGCATAATCCAAAAGGATTTAATCATGGAAAACAGAGAAAAAGTTTCTTCATAGTCAATACCATGAATTTGTTTGAAACCTTTGGCAACCAGTCGTGCCTTATAATTATGCACCTTGCCATCCATGTCAGTCTTCTTTTTGAAGACCCATTTACACCTTATGGGTTTTATCCCTCTAGGTAGTTCCACTAGAGACCATACTTGGTTCTGGTACATGGAGTCCATCTCAGATTTCATGGCTTCAAGCCATTTAATGGAATCTGGGTCTGATATAGTGTCTTCGTAGGTTCTGGGTTCATCGTCTTGGTAGACTAGTACGTCACCATGTTGAGTCACGAGATAACCGTATCTTTCGGGCTCATGGCGTACTCTCCCAGATCTACATAGCTCTGTGCTACTTTAGGTGGTTTACTTTGATCCACATTTTGTGGAGTAAACTCCTTTTGATGTTCAACCACCTTGAGTGGCACATCACCCCCTTCTTCTTCTAGTATATTTTGTGGTTCTAGAACTTCATCGAGTTCTACTTTTCTCCCATAAGTACTTCTTAGAAAAAATTCCTTTTCTAGGAAGACACTAGAATGAGCAACAAAAATTTTGCGCTTTCTGCATGGTAGAAATAGTATCATTTGGTCTCTTTTGGATACCCCACAAATATAAATTTACAGGATTTTGGGCCCAAGTTGCTTGAAGTTAATTTCTTAACATAAGCTTCACAACCCCAAATCCTTAGATAAGACAAGTTGGGCTTTCGCCCACTCCATAACTCATATGGAGTCTTATCTACAGACTTTGACGGCACATGATTCATAACGTGAGTTGCAGTCTCTAGGGCATAACCCCATAATGATGCAGGTAGATCACTAAAACTCATCATGGACCAAACCATGTCAAATAAGGTCCTATTCCTCATTTCTGACACCCTATTGTGTTGGGGTGTACATGGAGGGGTGAGTTGTGATACTATCCCACATTCCTTTAGGTATGTTTAGCTCAACTTGCCAAAGTTGGCATAGTTGTCATTTTGAGATTATCCTTATTGTCTTTCTTAAGAACATATTGTTATGAAACAGTTCTTTAAAGAATATTATTTAACTCAAGGACAATAATCCATTAGTAAACTAATACTCTCATTTGTCCTAAGTGGACATAGAAATATAATTTCTAGAAACTGAAGAAAAATCAATATAATCCACGAGTTCTAAGAAACAAGGCCATCGGCAAAATTAGACGATAAGATCCTACAGCAAATGCAGCACGACTTGCTTCATTTTCAACTTATAGGTCCACCTCTCCCTCAACTAGCAATCTACTCTGCCGTAGTCCCTACACATTAATCAAATGTGAGAACCACATCTTGTGTTAATAACCCAAGATGTTAACGGGATAAGTTGATCTCAAAAACTTAACTGATGAAGAAGTAACATTCTTCTTCCCTCTTGCTAGGAATGCCTTGCAATGTTTCCTCCAATGGCTGGGATTCCTACAGTGAGGACAAATGCCTTTCCTCTCTGTAGTAGTTCTTTCCAATGACTTCTGAGCCCTTTCCTTTTCACTTGAGCTGGCTTCAATCAACGTCAATGTTTCTGATATTTTCATGCTCGACTCAGTAGCCTTCAACAAATCCAGAAGCTCGGAAAAGGTGTTCTTTTTATCTTCCTCAATGAAGTCATAGACAAGTTGAGAATAAGAATCTGGCAAAAACTGTAATATTAGGTTTATCGTTAAACCTTCATTAAGTCCACATCCCAAAATCTCAAGCTTGTTCATATACTCGATCAACTTGAGTATATGATCGCCAATTTTGGTACCCTCTTCCATCCTACATCTGAATAACAACCAAGATACCATATACTTCTCATTTCTATGAAGAAAATGAAGAATAGAAGCTAAATCCATTTTCTAGCACTGTTGTCGCAGTAATGGTGCCATTGATGCAAGCACAATGTATCTAGTCATTTCTGCTTTTGCATCATGTGTATGCTTCACATATACATACCAAGTCTCATGGATAGAACTATTAGCAGGCTCTAGTGATAGAGCTTGCTCAATGGTGTATAATCTATCGCTTAACTGAAGTATATTGTTCATACTTCTATACTAGTCAACGAAATTTTCACCATTCCATTTCTCTCCCAATTCAATGATTTTTCGCAGTGATGTTGGGATCATTTTTGCTTAATTTTAAGTGAATCTACAAGTGCAGAATAAGTAACCGTTATTACCATGTTCATTATTATTTAATATGGTCTTTTATTAAATGAAGCTCCCATTATTTTACTCAAGTCAATAGCCCTCACTATTAACTCGGGAAAGTCCATTGACTTTCCTAGTGGACTGAGGTCCCATCCTACCCATTTCAAACCTTCACTTTGGCAAACAAGCTAAAATGAGTTGATTAGGTAGGCCAACATACTTAATCCATACCAGCTGATAGCTCCTACTATCAACCTCAAATATGAAAAAGTCAACAAGCAAATCACATAATCCAATGGCCCTAACCATCTTCCTCAAGTGTGATTCTCAGTATCAGTAGAGTGGACACTATATGTCATCACGTACACACAATATGTGTACTTTTCTACTTTGCCTATGATGCGTTTATCAACCTTCGCTTTGGCGAACAAGCAAAACTGTCATTTTAAGTCGACCCATCACCATTAAAGAAAACTCCAATACATTTTAACCTCCCACTAATAGAAGTGTACCCTTCGCTTTGGCGAACAAGGTTTCGACGAATAGTGGTTTGATTAAAACCATGGTGATGGAAGGCTTACGTGACTTAATATACTTTAATTGAGGGTTTATTATTTAAAGTCTCACCAGATTATTATCTTTGTTAGAATGTCATTGTTTGGCCTGTCATTGAACATTCAACCTTAGCATGCATTCTAAACAAAATATTAGAACGTATCGGTACATGGCCCAGCTAAAACTCGATTTCCTCGAGCCTAGAGGAATCAGTGGGTCACCTAGGGGTCCTGTAATAAAATCTTGAGTCTTCAAGTATCATTGTCTCTTCCTTGATTCGTCTTTAAGTACATTACAAAACACCATTCTAAATTTACAACAAGAATAATTATACAAAATTCTTTACATCAATAAATTCAGAAACCTCGATTTACATTCGAGGGGAATGAGATGAGAAGAGAATGTACATCAAGAAGAGGAGAAAGGTAGGACATGCAGGCCCTATTTAATAAATTACAACCATACATACCAAAATTTTTTAAAACATTCACTATAGGTCTAAGGCTCATGTATCGAGCACCATGCAATATACAAACAAGTACATGGCATACTTTTCAAAAACAATCAATTTTGAATTGGGTAGGCTAATTATTAATTACCTCTTGACAATTTGCAGATCTATATTTGGTCCAAAAGTTTTAAAACTTTATAATTTGGCCCCTACGCACTCGAAAGTGCACTCGCTGCGGCGATGGGTTAGATCCCTGCAGCGTGTGCTGATCAACATGGCACTCACGCTTCATGTGCGCTCGCCGTGGCGATGGGTTACATCACCACGACGAGCGTTGATTGCGAACAGCGCTTGTCCCAAGGACGATCGCGCGGCGAGCTCTGATTTTTGCAATTAGCGTGTACGCCAAGAACGCATGCCATGGCGATGGGTTATATTGCCACGGCGAGCGCTGATTTTGCAATCAACGTGAATGCCAACAATGCACGCCGCGACGATGGGTTATATCGTAGCGGCGAGCGTGCACTAATCTGTAGCAACAGATAAGTTCAACTAGCCACCAAAAATACGCCAATTGGATTTTGCAATCAATCTAAACTACTGATTTTAAAAAAAAATCCATAACCCAATGTTCCAAACTTGCAGATCATCAACAAATTAAATTAATCAATCAATTGATTTCTTAAAACATGCTTTCATGGCAGATTTTGTGCAGATTCATCAAGGCAACATGTTATCAATCAAATACATGTAATCAACCATTCACAAAAATTGTAAAATCTGGTACCCTAGGCTCTAATACCACTGTTAGTAAAATGATCCAGTTACGCAGTGGAAAAACAAAACATTTACAACATGGATCGTTCCTTAGAACCAAAATCTAGGTACAAATTTATAGTTTATATATACTAAATAAGAATCTACAAATTTTAGTTTAGAGTTTAAGAAATCATACGCACGTTTGGAGGCTCCTCCAACTTGTCTCTAAACGTATTTTGCTACCAACCCAAGTGTAGGATCGAACCGATGTAGTCTACACGAAGATAACCTCAAGGAACTAAAGAGGGATTTGCTAGATCCTCTTTAGCCTTTAAGAACCAAGAAGAAAATCAAGTATATTTGATTCCAAGCAAAAATGCAATATGGCATGGAGAGTAAGAGAAAAGGGCTAGAACTTTTGTTTCAATGAAATGAATTAAATTCTCTGTTAATTCACAAAAAGACTTACACTTATATAGTGCAAGTGTAATTGCCCTATTCCCTTGTGGAATAGGCTTGGGCTCCAACCCAAACACCCCATGTATCTAAACATTCCCATTTAGATATTTTAAATTTAATTTATCATGATCTCAATTAAATCCAATTAATACATATTTATAATATATATATTAACATTTAACAATAATGATAATTTATTTAAATATATGCGAACACATATTTAAATGTAATCTCACTTATTTAATTTTAATATCAAATTAAATAAAAGCTACGACCTTAGCAAATTTAATTGCACTGTCAAATTACCAAAATACCATTTCGCCTAAAAAGACAAAAACGTCATTCATTGGCTCTTAAATTATCTGATATGTGTGTGACCCATAGGCTCCTCATCATACCGGTAGTGTATAGTATCGCGATTAACACCAATTAATCGTCTCACCACACACAGACCAAGATTGGCCCCTAGCAAGGCTGATGCCACCTGATAGATTCGGATTCAGCGAAGCAGCTACCTGTCAACGATATGGTTATCATACAATTTGATCCTTTCATCATCCGTTATCTCGACGAGACCGAGGCATAAAAATAGTGTCAACCTTCGATTACTCTCGATATTATATATTCAGTTACTAGACCAATGACTTGTATAATAAACTGGATAGAGCAACAACTCAATCCCACTGTAGCCACAAATTTTATTGTCATTGCCATTTATTGAATTGCACCGTAAGATAACTTCTCCCATACCCGAGAGTGATGAATCCTTTGTCTATCCACCATAGTCTTTATAAACTCCTTGATGCAGCCAATCACCACTGTATTGACAGCTCTGAATAGAACTGCATTAGGCTAGTGTCAAACTACACCAATCGGTGCACAAGACGCTCCGATGATCTCAAGTCTAAGGATCACATGCACCACCATTCGTTAAAGGATTTGTTCCATAGACACTAGGGTTACCATCCATATGGAATCCTCTAGTGAGTCAGTCTAGTGAACTTGCCTACAGCAAGCACCCATGTGTTGCACCAGGTTGTCACCAAACAACCTTGACAAGTGAGATCAGTCACTGCCTTTTGGCAAGGTCATTTAACACTATGATAGCCTTATCGTATTATCTATGCCCTTACTTCAGAATAATACTGGGGCTACGGACGTTTCTAGAATGGCCAACTTATGTGCTCATAGGGTTCTCACTATCAAGATTTGAAGCACTTGATACCCTCATCACGGTTCTACCCTTCTAAAGACATATATCAATACATACAGTGATGATTTACGTGATATAGTATAAAATGCCTTTTATTGATCAATGAACATTATTACAAAGAGTCAATTCTACAATAATTGATTGGCTCTAGGGCACCTACTCTAACACTCGGATTGATGTCTCATGTGCATTAAGCACTTCTTGTAGATATCAATCGGATCCAGGTGCGCATCATTGGATGGCTATCAAGAACATCCTTAAGTACTTGAAAAGGACTAAGGACATGTTCTTGGTTTATGAAGGGTAAGATAAGCTCATTGTAAGAGGATACAATGATGGTAGTTTCCAAACAGATAAGGATGATTATTGCTTGCAATTCAGATTTGTATTTTGTCTCAATGGCTGTGCAGTGAGCTGGAAGAGCTTCAACCGAAGCACTATAGCAGACTTTACAATGGAGGCTGTGTATATCGCATTATCTGATACAGCCAAGGAGGTAGTTTAGATTAAGAAGTTCATCACCAAACTTGGTGTGGTCTCCATGATTGTTGATCTAATAAATGTCTATTACGACAACAATGAAGCAATATCTCAAGCAAGGAAACCACAGTCTCACCAAAAGTCCAAATACATACTCAAACGATTTCATCTCATCAGAGAAATGGTTGAGAGGAAAGATGTGCAGATTAGCAAAGTACATACTAATGACAATCTCGCCATGCACTAATGAAGCCTCTGTCGCAACAGAAGTATGAAAAGAACTTATGGTCATTCAGTATTAAATACATGAATGATTGGCTATAGGGCAAGTGGTAGATTGTTAGAGTAAGTGCCTAAAGCCAATCAATTATTGTAATATTGACTCTTTGTAAGAATGTTTATTTATGAATAAATGGCATTTTTCTTATATATCATGTAAATCATAATTGTATGTATTGACATATGTCTTTAGGATGATAGAACCGTGATAAGGGTATTGAGTGTTTCAATTCTTGATAGTGAGAACCTATGATCACATCAGGTGGCCATTCTTGAAATGTCCGTCGCCGTAGTATTATTATGACCAAGGACACAGATAATACAATAAGGCTATCATAGTGTTGAACGACCTTGTCGTAAGGCAGTGACTAATCTCACTTGTCAAGGTTGTTTGCTGACAACCTGGTGTTCGGAAATGATCGAGCTTATGCAACGGAAAACAAAAATTTTAGAGCACAAATAATTTCCTATTGTACCAAGATCAGGGCACAAATTATACAGTTTATATATTAAATCAAAATCTGCAGTAATATGAACAATCAAAGTAAAGTTTAGAGTTCATACACACGTTTAGAGGCTCCTTCAAACTTGTCTCTAGCTGGGTTCGCTACCAGTTCAAAATAGAATCAAACCAGCGAATCCACACGAAGATAACCCAAAGAGCTAAAGAGGGATTTGTTAGATCCTCTTTAGCTTCAAGAATCAAATCAAGAATCAAAGAAACTTTGATTCAATAAAGTAAGGGTGGCGTGAGACTTGGGAGAGGGTTGTGTGTTTTTCTTTTCTTTCAAAGAAAATGATTGAATGAATTCACCCTTTTAATTCATAAAACCTTGCACTTATATAGTGCTCACAAAACCCTATTCCATTAAGGAACAGGCTTGGGCTTCAACCCAAACAGCCCCTATGTCCAAACACTCCCAATCATAATATTTTAATTATAATTATTATTATTTCCAATTAAACTCAATTAATGTAATTATAGAAATACATTAACTAATAATAATAATAATCCATTTAAATATATGAATACATATATTTAAATATAATCTCACTTATTTAATTTTAATATCAAATTAAATATAGGCAACAACCTTAGCAAATTTAATTGTACTGTGGGATTACCAAAATACCATTTTGCCCTAAAAGATGAAAACGCCCCTTGCACAAACTGATTCTTAAATTATCTTTTATGTGTGTGACCCATAGGCTCTTCATCATACTAGTAGTGCGTAGTATCGCGATTAACACCAATTAATCATCTCACTACACATAGACCAAGATTGGCCCTTAGCAAGGCATCATGGCCACCCGATAGATTCGGATTCAGCGAAGCAGCTACCTGTCAATGATATGGTTACCATGCAATCTAATCCTTTCATCATCTATTATCTCATTGAGACTAGGGTATAGAAATAGTGTCAACCTCAGTTTACTCTCGATATATTTGTATTCAATTGTTGGACCAATGACTGGAATAATGAATTGGATTGAGGAATAACTCAATCCCACTGTGATCACAGATTTATTGTCATTGTCATTGACTAAACTGTGCCATGAGATAACTTCTCCTATACTCGGGAGAGATGAATCCTTTGTCGATCCACCATAGTCTTGATACACTCCTCAATGCAGCCAATCACTACCGTATTGACAACTCTAAATAGAACTGCATTGGACCAGTGTCAAACTACACCAATCAGTGCACAAGGCACTCCGATGATCTCAAGTCTAAGGATCACATGCACCACCATTCGTTAGAGGATTTGTTCCATAGACATTGGGGTTACCATCTATATGGAATCTTTTGATGGGTCAATCTAGTGAACTTGCCTACAGCAAGCACCCATGTGTTGCACCAGGTTGTCATCCAACAACCTTGACAAGTGAGATCTGTCACTGCCTTTTGATAGGGTCGTTCAACACTATGATAGCCTTACCGTATTATCTGTGCTCTTGGTTAATACTGGGGCTATGGATGTTTCTAGAATGGCCACCATATGTGCTCATAGGGTTCTCACTATCTTGATTTGAAACACTTAATACCCTCATCACGGTTTTACCATTCTAAGGACATATATCAATACATACAACTATGGTTTACATGATATAGTATATAATGCCTTTTATTGATTAATAAACATTATTACAAAGAGTCAATTCCATAATAATTGATTGGCTCTAGGGCACCTACTCCAACACCTGGTGCAACACATGAGTGCTTGTTATAGGCAAGTTCACTGGACAGACCCACTAGAGGATTCCACATGGATGGTAACCCCAGTGTTTATGGAATGAATCCTCTAATGGATGGTGGTGCATGTGATCCTCAAACCTAAGATCACCGGAGTGCCTTGTGAATAATTGGTGTAGTTTGACACTAGCTCAATGTAATTTTATTCAGGACTATCAAAACGGTAGTGATTGGCTATATTGAGAAGTGTATCAAGACTATGGTGGATCGACAAATGATTCATCATTCCTAGGTGCAAGAGAAGTTATTGTAAGTGATTGATCTCGAAAAGGCAATAGAAAAAATCACAAATTAAAACAAAAAGATCAATCACTTTCTACGCCAAGATCCGGGTATAGATCAAATTGCTTACATGTTAATAAACAGAAAATCTATACAATATAAATCATAGTAAATAATCCATACAAGGATTAAGAACACATTACCAACGTTTGGAGGCTCCTTCAATACTTTGATTTTGCTTGTCGATTCAAGAAGAGAATCGCACGAAGGTCATCCACACGAAGATAATCCGCAGAACCGACTATAGTTTTGCTAGAACTAATAAAAGACTTCAAGAATCAAGTGAATCAAAGAAAGAAATTCTTTGATTCACACACTATGAAAACGTGAGAGAGAGAGAAAAAAGGTGGCTAGGGTTTTCTTTTCAGTCAATGAATGAAATTCATTTTTTTTATGTTTTAATTAAGTTTCACTTATATAGTGTTACTTAATTAAAAACCCTAATCCCAGTAGGAATAGCCATGGACTCTTAAGTTAATCCATCCTTGCAACCAACCACACCCTTTATGGTATTTAAATTTTAATTGATTATTAATATAATTAAAATCAATTATATATATATATTAACATTTAATTATTAATAATAATCCATTTAAATATATGTGCACATGTATTTAAATATAATCTCACTGATTTTAATTTTAATATTAAAATTAAATACAGGCAACAATCTCAGCAAATTTAATTGCACTATGAGATTACCAAAATAACCTTTCATCCTAAAAGACGAAAATACCCCTTTCACAAAAAACAATTCTTAAATTATCTTCTAAGTGTGTGACCCGCAGGCTCCTCATCATATCGGCAGTGAGTAGTATCGCAATTAATACCAATTAATCATCTCACTACTCACAAACCAGGATTGGCCCCTAGCAAGGCATCATGGCCACCCGATAGATTCGGATTCAGCAAAACAGTTACCTGTCAACAATATGGTTACCGTGTAATCCAATCCTTTCATCATCAGTTATCTCATCGAGACTGAGGTATAGAAATAGTGTCAACCTCAGTTATCCTCGATATCTTTGTATTCAGTTACTGGACCAATGACCGGAATAATAAATTGGATTGAGCAACAACTCAATCCCACTGTGGCCACAAATTTATTATCATTGCCATTTACTGAATTACCCAGTGAGATAACTTCTCCCGTACCTAGGAGTGACGAATCCTTTGTCAATCCACCATAGTCTTGATAAACTTCTCAATGTAGCCAATCACTATCGTATTGATAGCTCTGAATAGAACTATGTTGAGCTAGTGTCAAACTACACCAATTGGTGCACAAGGTGCTCCGGTGATCTCAAGTTTAAGGGTCACATGCATCACAATCTGTTAGAAGATTTATTCCATAGACACTGGGGCTACCATCCATATGGAATCCTCTAATGGGTCTGTCTAGTGAACTTGCTTCTAGCAAGCACCAATGCGTTGCACCAAGTTGTCAGCAAACAACCTCGACAAGTGAGATCAGTCACTGCCTTTCGACAGGGTCGTTCAACACTATGATAGCCTTATTGTATTATCTGTGTCCTTGGTAAGAATAATATTGGGGCTACTGACGTTTCTAGAATGGCCACCATATGTGATCATAGGGTTCTCGCTATCAAGATTTGAAACACTTGATACCCTCATCACGATTCTACCATCCTAAGGACATATATCATTACATACACGATATAGAAGAATGTGCCTTTTATTGATAAATAAACATTTATTACAGAGTCAATTTTATAATAATTGATTGGCTCTAGGGCACCTACTATAACAGTTATCTCACTATGCAATTTAGTAAATGGCCTCATTATGCAATTTAGTAAATGGCCTCACTATGCAATTTAGTAAATGGCAATGACACTAAATCTATGGCCACAGTGGGATAGAGTTGTTGCTAAATCAAATTAATTATCACAGTCATTGGTCCAGTAACTGAATACAAAGATATTGAGGACATCTAAGGATGACACTATCTCTGTACCTCAGCCTTGATGGGATAACAGATGATGAAAATATTTGATTGCATATAACCATATCGTTGACAGGTGGCAGTTTCACTGAATCCGAATCTATCAAGTGGCCATGATGCCTTACTAAGGGCCAATCTTGGTCTGTGTGTAGTAAGTCAACTGATTGGTGTCAATCACAAGACTACTCACTGCTACTATGATAAGGAGCATATGGGTCGCACAATTAGAAGATAATTTAAGAATCAATATGTGAAAGGGGTATTTTCATCTTTTAGGACAAAAGGGTATTTTGGTAATCTCATGTTAGAGTAGGTGCCCTAAAGCTAATCAATTATTATAGAATTGACTCTTTGTAATAATGTTCATTGATCAATAGAAGGCATTTTATTCTATATCGTGTAAATCATATATGTATGTATTGATATATGTCCTTAGGATGGTAGAACCATGACGAGGGTATCAACTGTTTCAAAATCTTGATAGGGAGAACCCTATCATCACATATGGTGGCCATTCTAGAAATGTCCGTAGCCCAAGTATTATTCTAACCAAGGGCACAGATAATACGATAAGGCTATCATAGTGTTGAACGACCCTGTCGAAAGATAGTGACTGATTTCACTTGTCAAGGTTGTTTGCAGACAACCTGCTGCAACACATGGGTGCTTGCTGTAGGCAAGTTCACTAGACTAACCCACTAGAGGATTCCATATAGATGGTAATCCTAGTGTCTATAGAACAAATCCTCTAACTAATGGTGGTGCATGTGATCCTTAGACTTGAGATCACCAGAGCGCCTAGTGCACCGATTGCTGTAGTTTGACACTAGCCCAACATAGTTTTATTTAGATATGTCAATACGGTAGTGATTGGTTGCATCGAGGAGTGTATCAAGACTATGGTGGATCAAAAGAGGATTCATCACTCCTGGATATGGGAGAAGTTATCTCACTACACAATTCAGTAAATGGCAATGACACTAAAGCTGTGGCCATAGTGGGATTGAGTTATTGCTCAATCCAATTTATTATTCCGATCATTGGTCCGGTAATTGAATACAAACATATCAAGAGTAACTAAGGTTGACACTATTTTTATACCTCGGTCCCGATGAGATAACAAATGATGAAAGGATTTGATTATACGATAACCATATCATTGACAGGTAGCCATTTCGCTGAATCCTAATCAATTGAGTGACCATGATGCCTTGCTAGGGGCCAATCTTGGTCTGTGTAGTGAGACGATTAATTGCTGTTTATCGCGATACTACTCACTACCAGTATGATGAGGAGCCCATGGTTCACACACATAGAAGATAATTTAAGAATGAGTTTGTGCAAGGGGTATTTTCATCTTTTAGGATGGAAGGGTATTTTTGGTAATCTCACAGTGCAATTAAATTTGTTGAGGTTGTTGTCTATATTTAATTTAATATTAAGATTAAGTTAGTGAGATTATATTTAAATATATGTACGCATATGTTTAAATGAATTATTATTAATTAAATGTTAATACATTTTATAAATGTATTAATTGTTTTTAATTATAATAATTAATTAAAATAAAATACCAAAAGGAGAGTGTTTTGACACATGGATTAATTTGGGTTGGAGCCCAATCCTATTCCTTGATGGAATAGGGTTTTGACACATGCACTATATAAGTGCATATGTGTTGAAGGAAATGAGTGAATTGATTATTAAAACTCATTCATTGAAAAGGAGGCAGCCTTCTCTCCCTTCTCCCACGTTTGCCTTGCTCTTGAATCAAAGAATTTTCTTTGATTCAAGTTGATTCTTGAGGCCAATAGAGGATCTAGCAAATCCCTCTTTAGCTCTTCAGATTATCTTCGTGTGGATCACTGTTTGTTCGATTCTACGTTGAATCGGTAGCAAAGTAGATTCAGAGACATTTGAAGGAGCCTCCAAATGTGCGTAAGATCTCTAATCCTTGAATGGATTGTTTATATTTTTTTGTAGAATTTTGATTTAACATGTTAATTATATAATCTATACCCGGATTTTGGGCTTTAAAGGAATTGACTCATCCTTTAATTTTTATTTTTCCGTTGCGTTGGGTAGATCGATTGCTAAGATCTCACAGTGCAATTAAATTTACTGAGGTCGTTGCCTGTATTCAATTTTAATATTGAAATTAAAATTGGTGAGATTAAATTTAAATATATGTGTACATTTATTTAAATGAATTATTATTATTTAATAGTAATATATTTTAATATATTAATATTTGTGGATTTTAATAATAATAATAATAATTAATTAAATTAAATTAAATTAAAATACTAGTATGGCTTGTTTGGTTGCAAGGGTGGATTAGGGTTGGAGCCCATGGCTATTCCTAAGTGGAAGAGGGTTTTAATTGGTTGCCTATATAAGTGCAACTTAAATTAAAACACAATAACATTCAATCAATTAAAAAAAAAAAACCCTAACCTCCCATTATTCTTCCTTTCACATTTTTCTAGATTGGTGGATAGAAAAATTCACTTTTTCTGTTTTGATTCTTGAAGCCTTTTGTTGTTCTAGCACAACAATACTAGGTTCTTCAGATTGTCTTCGTGTGGATGACGTGAGTGCGATTCTACTTTGAATTGGGTTACGAAATCGATTTCAAAGACATTGAAGGAGCCTCTTACGTTCGTAAGTAAATTTGAATCTCTGTATGGATTTACTGTTAAATCGATATACTGATTTTTGTTTATTAACATGTAAGCATTATAATCTATAACTAGATTTTGGGATTAAGTAATTGATCTGTTTTTGTTTTAAATTCTGATTTTTTCGCTGCAAATAATGTGTTAGAGTAGGTGCCCTAGAGCCAATGCATTTTGTAATGTTGACTCTTGTAATGATGTTTATAATTAATAAAAAAAAACTTTTTCTATGTTATGTAATTCATATTTATTATATGTTGTGATGTATGTCCTTAGAATGGTTGAATCGTGATGAGGGTGCTTCAAATCTTAATAGTGAGGACCCTATGATCACATGGTGGCTATTCTAGAAATGTCTATAGCCCCAATATTATTTTGACTTAGGACATAGATAATACGATAAGGCTATCATAGTGTTGAATGACCCTGTCGAAAGGCAATGACCGATCTCACTTATCAAGGTTGTTTGTTGACAATTTGGTGCAACACATGGGTGCTTGCCATAGGCAAGTTCACCAAACAGACCCACCAGAGGATTCCACATAGATTGCAACCCTAGTATTTGTGGAATAAATCCTCTAACGGATGGTGGTGCATGTGATCCTTAGACTTGAGATCACCGGAGTGCCTTGTGCACCAATTGGTGTAGTTTGACACTAGCCCAACGTAGTTCAATTTAGAGCTATCAGAACGGTAGTGATTGGCTACATCGAGAAGTATATCAAAACTGTGGTGGATTGACAAATGATTCATCACTCCCAAGTACGGGAGAAATTATCACACTAGTCAATTTGGTAAATGGCAATGACACTAAATCTATGGCCACAGTGGGATTGAGTTGTTGCTCAATCCAATCTATTCTGGTCGTTGGCCTAATAACCGAATACAAATAGATCAAGGATATCTAAGGTTGACACTACTTCTGTACCTCAGCTTTGATGAGATAATGTATGATTAAGAGATTTGATTGCACGGTAACCATACTGTTGACAGGTTGCAGTTTCGCTGAATCTCTAACTATTGGGTAGCCATGATGCCTTGCTAGAGACTAATCTTGGTTTGTGTGTAGTAAGACGATTAATTGGTGTTAATAGCGATGTTACTCATTGGAAACATGATAGGGAGCCTGGAGCCTACGGGTTACATACTTAGAAGACAGTTTAGGGATGATAATGTTTTGGAAGGGTATACTCGTCTTTTAGATGAATGGGCATATTGATAATTTTGCTGTGTAATTAAATTTGCTGAGGTTGTAGCCTATGTCCAATTTCATTATTGGAATAATTTAGCAAAATTATGAATTTACTTATTAGAATTAATATTAATATTTAAACTAATAATTAAATTGGGTTAATATGTATGTCTACCTAAAGTTTGGGTTGATGCTAAACTTGAGGGGTAGATAGGATATTTGCACTACTATATAAATAAAAGCAAAATTAGGTTTTATTTAATATAACCTAAACCTGCCGTCCCCACCACTTAGAGAGAAAAACATTTTTCTCTAAATTCTCTTCTTCCAAAAATCGGCAGTCCTTGAAGCCAAGAATCAATTCTAGCAAAATTGATTTTTGGTTATTGTTGTTCTATCTTCATGTGGATGACATGAGTGCTATTCTACATTGAATTGGATTGCGAAATCAATTTCAGAGACACTGAAGAAGCCTCCTACGTTAGTAAGAAATTTGAATCCTTGTATGGATTTATTTTATATTGATATTGTATAAAAACTTGTAAACAATATAATCTATAGTTGGATCTTGGCAAAAGGTAATTGATATACTTTTTTTATGATTGTTTCCTGCTGCGTTTCATTAATCAATTACTTACATAATGTGTTTTCAAATTCTTTTCCATGATCACTTCTAATGCATGTAATTGCATACCCTAATTGGTTTTTAAACTTCCTAATCAATGGCAAGAATGATTTGAATGCATCATTTTTGTGTGCAAGAAACAAAACCTATGTAAAACGGGAGTAATCATCAACAATCACAAAATAATAATGCTTACCTCCTAGACTAGTTGTCCTTGTAGAACCACACAAATCCATATGCAACAATTGTAAAGGTCTAGAGGTTGAAACAACATTCTTGGATTTTAAACAAACTCTTGTTTGTTTGCCTTTAGCACATGCATCACAAATATGATCGCTTTTGAAAACAAGCTTAGAAACACCATGTACTAAATCCTTTTTAGAAAGCTTTGCAATGACATCCATGCTTGCATGACCTAGTCTTCTATGCCAAAGCCAACTATCTTCATCTTTTGTAGACAAAAGATAAAGATCTTTGGATGCAATATTACACAAGTCAACAATGTAAACGTTTGAACGTCTATAACCTATGAATGCAATTTTGTTTGTGCAAGAATCAACAATTTCACAACACATAGATTGAAAAAAAAAAAAAAAAAATTGAATCTTTGTCACTCAATTAACTAATTCTTAACAAATTATGCTTTAATTCATCAAGAAGCAACACATCATGAATTTGTTAAAGGTTTGTTGCCGATAGAACCAATACCAATGATCTTTCCTTTTGAGTTGTCACCGAAAGTGACATTTCCTCCATTTTTGGCTTTAATGAAGTGAACAAGCTCTTGTCTTCCATCATATATCTTGAGTATCTGCTATCAAGGAACCGTTTGTTTTTCCAAATTTCATTGCTTCAAGACATACCTACATAACAAAAATGATCATGTACTTTGGTCTTGGGTCCATGGTAGTTAGTTTCAATCATTCCCTTAGGAATTCAAACCCTTTTTACCACAAAAGGCTTGCCTTTCCTAGTAGGACATTTGTGTGTGCTATGACCAACATATTTGCAAAAACCACATTTTCTAAAAGATGCTTTTGATCTAATGCATGGTTCATGCGTTTTGTTAAAAAGGTTCTCATTTCAAAACATGTTATAGTTGAAACCTTCTTTGTTAAAAGCACATCTTTGTGAAGCAAGCATTTCATTAAGTCTTTTACTACCTAAAGTGAACTTGCTTAAAATCTCTTTTGTGTTGGCAAGCTCATTTCTCAATTCGATATTTTGTTTTTGCAAAACATCACAAACAATTCTATAATCATCAAATTCTCTTTGAAAAATGATTTTATCACATAACACACAATCAATTTCATTTTTAAGCTCTTCAACATTACCCAAAAGTTGCTCATACTCAACTTTCATTATGCATGCTTGATTCTTCAATTTTCAATTTTTCAAACTTTTCCATTAAAGACTCAAATGCACTTTGTTAGAGTAGGTGCCCTAGAGCCAATCAACTATTGTAGAATTGACTCTTTGTAATAATGTTCATTGATAAATTAAAAGGCATTTTATACTATATCGCGTAAATCATCATTGTATGTATTGGTATATGTCCTTAGAATGGTAGAATCTGACGAGGGTATCAAGTGTTTCAAATCTTGATAGTGAGGACCCTATGAGCACATATGGTGGCCATTCTAGAAACATCCGTAGCCCCAATATTATTCTAAAGTAAGGGCACAAATAATACGATAAGGCTATCATAGTATTAAACGACCCTGTCGAAAGGCAGTGACTGATCTCACTTGTCAAGGTTATTTGGTGAATACCTGGTCTAACACATGGGTGCTTGCTGTAGGCGAATGCACCGCAGCAAGTTCACTGGACTGACCCACCAGAGGATTCCATATGGATGGTAACCCTAGTGTCTATGGAACAAATCCTCTAAAAAATGGTGTTGCATGTGATCCTTAGACTTAAGATCACCGGAGAGCCTTATGCACTGATTGGTGTAGTTTGACACTAGCCAAACATAGTTCTTTTTAGAGTTGTCAATACAGTGGTGATTGGCTGCATCAAGGAGTGTATCAAGACTATGGTGGATAGACAGAGGATTCATCACTCCCAGGTACAGGAGAAGTTATCTCACGGTGCAATTCAGTATATGGCAATGACACTAAAACTATGGCCACAGTGGGATTGAGTTGTTGCTCTATCCAGTTTATAATACAGGTCATTGATCTAGAAACTGAATACATAATATCGATAGTAACCGAAGGTTGACACTATTTCTAAGCCTTCGTCTCGTCGAGATAACGTATGATGAAAGGATCAAATTGTACGATAACCATCTCATTGACAAGTACCTACTTTGCTGAATCCGAATCTATGGGGTGGCCATGATGCCTTGCTAGGGGCCAATCTTGGTCTGTGTATAAGTGAGACAATTAATTGATGTTAATCGCGATACTATACACTATCGATATGATGAGGAGCCTATGGGTCACACACATAGAAGATAATTTAAGACTCAGGAAGTAAGAAAGGTGTTTTCGTCTTTTTAGGCGAGTAGGTATTTTGATAGTTTCACAGTGCAATTAAATTTGCTAAGGTCGTAGCCTTTATTTAATTTGTTAAAAAAAATTAAATAAGTGAGATTACGTTTAAATATGTGTTCACATATATTTAAATAAGTTATCATTATTGCTAAATGTTAATATATTAAATATATATATTAATTGATTTTAATTGAGATAATGATAAACTAAGATTAAAATATCTAATTGGGAGTGTTTTGAAACAAGGGGTGTTTGGGTTGGAGCCCAAGCCTATTCCATAAAGGAATAGCACAATTAAACTTACACTATATAAGTAAAAGATTAATTGAGAAAAAGATTGAAAGTTTTTCATTTCATTCTTTTATTGAAAAGAGAAAAACCACAGCCCCAAAAACACTCCCAAGCCAAACTTGGTTTTGATTGAAAATCAAATACTCTTCATTTCTTCTTTGTTCTTAAGGATAAAGAGGATCTAGCAAATCCCTCTTTAGTTCCTTGCGATTATCTTTGTGTGGACTACATCGGTTCAATCCTACACTTGGGTCGGTAGCAAAATACTTTCAGAGACAAAGTTGGAGGAGCCTCCAAACGTGCGTATGATTTCTTAAACTCTAAAAATAAAATCTGCAGATTCTTAGTTTAATATGTATAAACTGTAATTTTTGTACCTAGATCTTGGTTCTATGTAATGATCCATGTCGTAAATATTTTTGTTTTTCGCTTTGTTACTAGATCGTTTACTAACAGTGGTATCAGAGCCTTGGGTACCAGATTTTACAGTTTTGTGGATGGTTGATTACATGTATTTGGTTGATAACATGTTGCCTTAAAGAATCTACACAAAATCTGCCATGAGAGCATGTTTCAAGAAATCGATTAATTGATTAATTTAAATATGTTGATGATCTACAACTTTGGAATATTTGGTTATGGATTTTTGTTGAAATCAGTAGTTTAGATTGATTGCAAAATCCATTTGGTTGTTTTGGTTGCTAGTTGAACTGATCTGTAGTTACAGATCAGTGTACGCTCGCCGTGGTGATATAACCCATCGCCACGGCATGCGTTGTTGGTGTCCATGCTGATCGCAAAATCAGCGCTTGCCACGGCGATATAATCCATCGTCGCGGCGATCGTCTTTAGGGCGAGCGCTATTCACAATCAGCACTTGTCGCAGCGATATAACCCATCGCTGCAGCGATCGCACATGAAGTGTGAGCGCCACATTGATCAACGCATGCTACAGCGATCTAAACCATCGCCGCAGCGGCCAAATCGTAAAATTTTAAAACTTTTGGACCAAATTGTAGATCTACAAATTGTCAAGGGGTAATTACAATTAACCCACCAATTTCAAAAATTGATTGTTTTTGCAATATATGCTATGTACTTGTTTGTATATTGCATGGTGCCCGATACATGAGCATTAGACCTATGGTGAATGTTTTAAGATTTTTGGGTATGTATGGTTGTAAATTTATTAAACAGGGCCTACGTGTCTTGCCTTTCTCCTTTTCTCGATGTACATTCTCTTCTCATCTCATTCCCCTCAAATGTAAATTGAGGTTTCTAAATTTGTTGATGTAAAATTAGTTTGAGATTAATTTTATTGTAAATTTAGTATGATATTTTTGTAATGTACTTGAAGACGGATCAAGGAAAGGACGACCATATTTAAAGACTCAACATTTTATTACAAAACCCCTAAGTGACCTACCGATTCCTCTAGGCTCGAGTAAATCAGTTTTAGTTGGGCCATGTATCGGCACGTTTTAATATTTTGTTTAGAATGCATGCTAAGGTTGAATGTTCAATAACATGCCAAACAATTTCATTCTAACAAAGATAATAATCTGATGAGACATTAAATAACAAACCCTCAATTATAGTATATTAAGTCATGTAAGCCTTTCATCACCATGGTTTTAATCAAACCACTATTCGTCGAAACATTGTTCGCCAAAGCGAAAGGTACACTTCTACCAGTAGGAGGTTAAAATGCATTGGAGTTTTCCTTAATGGTGATGGGTCGACTTAAAATGACGGTTTTGCTTGTTCTCCAAAGCGAAGGTTGATAAACGCGTCATAGGCATAGTAGAGAAGTACACATATTATGTATACGTGGTGACATGTAGTGTTCAGTTTACTAATACTGAGAATCACAATTGAGGACAATGGCATGTAGTGTCCATTGGATTGTGTGATTGGCTTGTTGGCTTTTTCACATTTGAGGTTGATAGTAGGAGCTATCAACTGGTGTGGATTAAGTATGTTGGCCTACCTAATCAACTCATTTTGGCTTGTTCGCCAAAGCGAAGGTTTGAAATGGGCAGGATGGGATCTCGGTCCACTAGGAAAGTCAATGGGCTTTCCCGAGTTAATAATGAGGGCTATTGACTTGAGTAAAATAGTGGGAGCTTCGTTTAATAAAAGACCATATTAAATAATAATGAACATGGTAATAACAGTTACTTATTCTGCACTTGTAGATTCACTTAAAATTGAGCAAATATGATCCCAACATCACTGCGACAAATCATCGAACTGGGAGAGAAATGGAATGGTGAAAATTTTGTTAACTGGTATAGAAGTATGAACAATATACTTCAGTCAAGCGATAGATTATACACCATTGACCAAGCTCTATCACTAGAGCCTACTGATAGTTCTATCCATGAGACTAGGTATGTATATGTGAAACATACACATGATGCAAAAGCAGAAATGACTAGATACATTGTGCATGCATCAATGGCACCATTACTGTGACAGTAGTGCCAGAAAATAGAGCTCTATCACTAGAGCCTGCTGATAGTTCTATCTATGAGACTGGGTATGTATATGTAAAACATACACATGATGCAAAAGCAAAAATGACTAGATACATTGTGCTTGCATCAATGGCACCATTACTACGACAGCAATGCCAAAAAATAGATTTAGCTTCTATTCTTCATTTTCTTCATAGAAATGAGAAGCATATGGTGTCTCGGTTGTTATTCAGATGTGGGATGGAAGAGGGTACCAAAATTGGCGATCATACACTCAGTTGACCGAGTATATGAACAAGCTTGAGATTTTTGGATGTGGACTTAATGAGGGTTTAACGATAAACCTAATATTACAGTCTTTGCCAGATTCTTATTCTCAATTTGTCTATGACTTCATTAAGGAAGATAAGAAGAACACATTTTCCGAACTTCTGGATTTGTTAAAGGCTACTAAGTCAGGCATGGAAATGTCAGAAACATTAACGTTGGTTGAAGCCAGCTCAAGTGAAAATGAAAGGGCTCAGAAGTCATTGGAAAGAAGTGTTGCAGAAAGGAAAGGCGTTGTCCTCACTGTGGGGATCCCAACCATTGGAGGAAGCATTGCAAGACCTTCCTAGCAAGAGGGAAGAAGAATGTTACTTTTTCGTCAGGTAAGTTTTTTAGATCAACTTATCCCGTTAACATCTTAGGTTATTAACACTAGATGTGGTTCTCACATTTGATTGATGTGTAGGGACTACGGCAAAGTAGATTGCTAGCCGCGGGAGAGGTAGACCTATCAGTTGGAAATGAAGCACGTACTGCTGTATTTGCTGTAGGATCTTATTGTCTGATTTAGCCGATGGGCTTGTTTCTTAGAACTCGTGGATTATTATGATTTTTCTTCAGTTTCTAGAAATTATATTTCTGTGTCCACTTAGGACAAATGAGAGTATTAGTTTACTAACGGATTATTGTCCTTGAGTGTAAATAATATTCTTTATGGAATTGTTTCATAACAATATGTTATTTAAGAAAGAAAATAAGGATAATCTCAAAATGACAATTATGCCAACTTTGGCAAGTTGAGCTAAACATACCTAAAAGAATGTGGGATAGTATCACAACTCACCTTTCCTTATACACCCCAACACAATGGAGTGTCAGAAAGGAGGAACAGGACCTCACTCGATATGGTTAGGTCCATGATGAGTTTTCGTGATTTACCTGCATTGTTCTAGGGTTATGCCCTAGAGACTGCACTCACATTTTGAACTGTGTGCCATCAAAGTCTATAGATAAGACTCCATATGAACTACGAAGTGGGCGAAAGCCCAACTTGTCTTATCTAAGGATTTGGGGTTGCGAAGCTTATGTTAAGAAATTGACTTCGAACAAGCTTGGCCTAAAATCCTGTAAATGTATATTTGTGGGGTATCCAAAGGAGACCAAAGGATACTACTTCTACCACGTAGAAGAGCGCAATATTTTTTTTGCTCGATCTAGTGTCTTCTTAGAAAATGAATATTTTCTAAGAAGTACTAGTGGGAGAAAAGTAGAACTCGATGAAGTTCTAGAACCACAAAGTATACTAGACGAAGGACGAGATGATGTGCCACAGGAAGTGGTTTTTATTAGAGTAGATGCCCTAGAGCCAATCAATTATTGTAGAATTGACTCTTTGTAATAATGTTCATTAATCAATAAAAGACATTTTATTCTATATCGCTTAAATCATTATTATTGCAATATGTATTGATATATGTCCTTAGAATGGTAGAATCATGACGAAGGTATCAAGTGTTTCAAATTTTAATAGTGAGAAACCTATGAGCACATATGGTGGCCATTCTAGAAACATCCATAGCCCTAGTATTTTCTGAAGTAAGGGCGCATATAATATGGTAAGGCTAGCATAGTGTTGAACGACCCTGTCGAAAGGCAGTGACTGATCTCACTTGTCAAGGTTGTGGTGACAACTTGGTGCAAAACATTGGTGCTTGTTGTAGGCGAATACATCACAGCAAGTTCATTAGACTGACCCACTAGAGGATTCCATATGGATGGTAACCCCAGCGTGTATGGAACAAATTATCTAATGAATGGTGGTGCATGTGATCCTTAGACTTGAGATCACCCGAGCGCCTTGTGCACCGATTGGTGTAGTTTGACACTAGCCTAATGCAGTTCTTTTCAGAGTTGTCAATATGGCAGTGATTGGTTGCATCAAAGAGTGTATCAAGACTGTGGTGGATAGACAGAGGATTCATCACTCCCGGGTACGGGAGAAGTTATCTCACGGCGCAATTCAGTAAATAGCAATGACACTAAAACTATGGCCACAGTGGGACTAAGTTGTTACTCTATCCAGTTTATAATACATGTCATTGGTCTAGTAACTGAATACACAATATCGAGAGTAACCGAAGGTTGACACTATTTCTATGCCTTGGTCTCGTTGAGATAACGGATGATGAAAGGATTGAATTGTACGGTAACCATATCGTTGACAGGTAGCTACTTTGCTGAATTCGAATCTATTAGGTGGCCATGACGCCTTGCTAGGGGCCAATCTTGGTCTGTGTATTAGTGAGATGATTAATTGGTGTTAATCATGATACTATACACTACCGGTATGATAAGGAGCCTATGGGTCACGCACATAGAAGATAATTTAAGACTCAGGAAGTAAGAAGGGTGTTTTTGTCTTTTTAGGCGAGAAGGTATTTTGGTAATTTCACAGTGCAATTAAATTTGCTGAGGTCATAGCCTTTATTTAATTTGTTAAAAAAAATTAAATAAGTAGGATTACATTTAAATATGTGTTCGCATATATTTAAATAAATTATCATTATTGTTAAATGTTAATATATTATATATATATATATAAATATATTTTAATTGAAGATAAGGATGAATTACAATGAATATCTAATTGGGAGTGTTTGGAAACAAGGGGTGTTTGGGTTGGAGCCCAAGCCTATTCCATAAAGGAATAGGGCAATTAAACTTATACTATATAAGTAAAAGTTTAATTGAGAAAAAGATTGAAAGTTTTTCATTTCATTCTTTTATTGAAAAGAGAAAAACCACAGCCCCAAAAACACAGACTTGGTTTTGATTGAAAATCAAATACTCTTCATTTCTTCTTTGTTCTTAAGGCTAAAGAGGATTTAGCAAATCCCTCTTTAGTTCCTTGCGATTATCTTCGTGTGGACTACATCAGTTCGATCCTACACTTGGGTCGGTAGCAAAATACGTTCAAAGACAAAGTTAGAGGAGCCTTCAAATGTGCATATGATTTCTTAAACTCCAAAAATAAAATCTGTAGATTCTTAGTTTAATATGTATAAACTGTAATTTTTGTACCTAGATCTTGGTTCTATGTAACGATCTATGTCGTAAATATTTTTGTTTTCTACTGCGTTACTGGATCGTTTACTAACACACTTTGCAATTCATCAAAAGAATAGTGTTGAGAATCTTTTACCTTAGATTTGGAGTCTCTTTCTTAATCATCTTCTTTGGCAATGAAACAAAGGTTGGGTTGCTCTTCATTTGACTCATCTTTATCGCTTGAGTCATCACTTCCACTCTATATGGCGGCAAGAAACTTTTTCTTATAGAATTTGTCCTTCTTGTCTTTCTTCTTCCAGTTGGCTTGAGGACAATCTTGATGAATATGACCGAGCTTTTTACATCCATGGCAAATTATCTCTGATTTGCCCTTATCATCTTCATTTCTTTGTTTGAACTGTTGGAATTGCTTTCCTTTAAACCTTTTATTCCTTCGAATAAACTTTGTGAACCTTTTAGCTAAGAAGTTGATTTCATCTTCTTCCATAAAAGAATTATCACCTTCTTCTTCTTCATCCATAGTCTTGACAGCAATCTTCCTCTTTGGTTTGATCTCTTCATTTTTGGGCTTTCTCTTCATCTCAAATGTCAATAAGCTACCAATGAGTTCATCCATTTTCATTTTGGTGAGATCTTTGGATTCTTCAATTGCGGTCACCTTCGTTGTCCAACTTTTCAGCAATGAACGAAAGATCTTCTTCACAAGATCAAAAGTCACAAAACTCTTTCCAAGACCTTTGAGATCATTTATCAAGTTGGAGAATCTCTTGTACATATCGGTGACGCTTTCTCCAGTTTTCATCTCAAACAACTCATAGTCACGGAATAACATCTCAATCTTTGATTCCTTCACTTGACTTGTTCCTTCTTGAGTGATTTGAAGAATTTCCCAAGCATCTTCAGTCGTTTCACATGCTAAAACTCTTCCAAACTCTGTAGAATCAAGAGAGCAAAACAAAATGTTAAGTGCTTTGTCATTTAAGCTCAATTTCTTTTCATCTTTAGCCGAATAATGTTCTTTCTCTTTGGGAAGACCCGTTGAGTCGTTCATGAGAACATAGTTCCATTACTCAACTATTTTCCACAAGTTATAGTGTATAGAGCTAATATGGAGTCTCATTCTAATTCTCCGTTATTTGTCGTTTGCACCACAAACCAAACCAAAAAATGGTGTAGATGAACTAGCCATGTAGATCGATTGACTCTTGAAACTGTTTGGTTTTCAACACAAAAGCCCAACCTCTGATACAAATTGTTAAACCCTAAATATGGCTAATATTCCCCCGGGGGTGGGGTGAATAGGAATCAACAAAAATATTCACGAAATTAAACTTATCAATAAGGGTGTGTTTGGTTAGGGGGTAAGTGAGATTACTAAGGTAATGTCATATTATATTACTTGATTACCATGTTTGGTTGTCAAGCAATATAAGATTCCGGTAATCTTTCAATACCAACAGTAGTTACTATTGGTTATAATATATGAGGTAATCTGATTACCTCCATTTTCTTACGTATTTTAAGATTACCAAGGGAGTCTAATTTTTGTTACAATTCTATCCCTTATTAATAAAATTTTAGGATAATAATGCCCTTGTTTTTAAATTAATTTACATGAATCTGACTTTTACTATTTTATCCCAATTAATTAACTTTTTGGACAAAATTACCCTTGAATTCAAAACAAATTGCAGCCCACCCAAGCCACCACCTGTAGCCATCTGCTGCCATTGCCAAAACGACGTACAAATAGCTGGAAATGGCCTCCGTGTGCCGATATGGCCATTTTCGGCCAGAGATCTAGGCGAAGATAGCCAGATCGTAACAGATTTGGCCGAAAAACGGCTAGATCAAATTGGTCGTTTCCCGCCAGATTTGTTACAATCTGGCCATTTCCGACCATATCGACGCACAGAGGCCATTTTCAGTCATCCGTATGATGTTAGGTTACCGATTGTCAACGGCCGACGATGGTTGTTGATGGTTGGCAGTGGCTGGGTTGGTGTGGGTGCATTGTTGATTTTCCAAACTTTTATTATAGGGTTGTTTTTACTAAGTTTTTAAATATAGGGGGGTTATATTAATCTAAATAATAATATTTAATTAGAGGGCAATTCAGTAATTTAAATAACTGTAATGACTTCTTTCTACCAGTATACTTTAGAACATATACAATAAAAACATACATACTTAGCATATGAAAAATAGTTGGGCCCAAATTTTTTCTTTACTTATAAAATATAATTCTTTACATATACCAAAATAAGAAGTACAAAAAATTTAGCAATGGTGGACAGTAATGCTAATTCTCTCCGCTTGTCGACTTCCTTCCGACGGCTGCTCACCTATTTTCTGCAAAACATGGAAAAACAACGGGGTGAGCACAAAAATGCTCAGTAAGTAAATCTCTTATCTCTTCTCCTTCTTTGGTTCTTTCCTTACTTAATTCTCTTCTTCTTTCTTTCGTTCCTAGTTCTTTCTCTGTTTCTCATGCTTACTGTTCTTTCTTTCTTCCTAATTCTCATTGTTCTTTCCTTTTCTCTGTTCTTTCTTTCTATTCTTTCTGTTCTTTTTAATCATGATGGAATTCATGGTAATATGCATGAATGAAATGCATATGCAATAATGCATAAAAATGCATATTCTTTCTTCTTTCTGTTTCCTTTTCTATTTCTTTTCTTTTCTTTCGTGTCTTGCTTGCTCAAGCTTCTCTTTTCTTTCTTGTTTTTCTTTTCTTTTCTTATTCTTATTCTTTCTTTTTCTTTTCTTTTCTTATTCTTATTCTTTCTTTTTCTTTCTTTTCTTTTCTTTTCTTTTCTTTGCTTATTCTTATTCTTTTTTATTCTTTCTTTTCTTATTCTTTGCCGATCGGACTCGGTTGATGCATGGATTCGGAACCTTGGCTGTGTGAGTGAGTACAGTCTTCATCTACATGCACTCTTGTGGACCGTAAAAATTCTTTCTTTCTTCTTAGGCCACTCAATTAAGGTGGCGTGCATGTAGGAATTCTTCTTGGTACAACCCTCATCCACATACACTCTTACGGGTCGTACAATTCTTCTTCTTCTTATGCCACTCAATTAAGATGGTGTGCATGCAAGAATTCTTCTTGGTACAACCCTCATCCACATACACTCTTACGGGTCGTACAATTCTTCTTCTTCTTATGCCACTCAATTAAGGTGGTGTGTACGTGGGAATTTCTTCTTAGCACTCACGGTTCCCCATCGCAACAACCTATTCTTTTCTCTTCTCTAACACTTTTTCTTTCTTTAATTCTTTAGTGCTTTTTCTTTCTTTCTCTTTATTCTTAGAGTGTTTTATTCTTAAAATTCTTTATTCTTTCTTAAGTACTACATATATACAAAAACATGCATATGGATGGCTCATGCTTAGAATTCTTACTTAAATGCACTCATGAAATGCAAATATGCAATGTTGCATAAAATTAAGGTTTCTACTCATACTCATGCTTCTCTTAGGCATTTCATCAAACAATAAATGTGCATATACAAACTCTACTTTAACTATAATTCTATTTGTTTCTTAAACCATCCAAAATGAGAGTAAAACTCTCTTGTATCATCATAATCCCTATCATGGCAAAACACTCCTAAAACTTTCTTAAACTCTTTCAATTTCAACCAAACTTCAATCTATCATCATACAATCAAAAACACTTCTCATACTCAAATATATCCAACAACAAGCATAAATAATCACCAATCTCATCTCAATTTCCCAACAATCATAACATATACATGCTTAAAGAAATCTCTACTCAATTGATTTCTTAAACTTTAACTTGAGTTAGATTTACTTACCTTATAGTAGTCTCCACTAAAGCTCTCTACTCTTGTTGGACTCAAATTTCCTCTTAACCCTAAGCATAAACTTAATAAGAATTCTACTTCTACACAAATAAATCTTATATATAGAGCAAGAATTCTGACCTCTTGTTGCCTAGAATCAAAACCTTGTCAAAATCCACTCAAAAGCCCTAAAAAAATCCTTAGAAAATTGAGTGAAAAGTTGAGAGAAAATGGGGAAGGAAAGTGGTGGTGGAAGAAGAGAAATAAGGGGGTTTGTAAGACTAAACCCTTAATATCTTATTTTATAAACATACTTTCCCATTTTGCCCTTACACTTTCTTAGAAATTCCATCTTTGTCCCTTAGTCAATTACCATAATGCCCTCATTTTTATTGCATTCTCCATGAAATTCTATCTCTTTTTGCTCCCCACAATTTCAACTAATTTTGAGTGAAAAGACCATTTTATCCTTAATACAAATTTAAGGCATTTTCTCCACATTCTCTCAAACTAACTTTAACAAAAATCAACTAAGGGCTATAAAAACATAAATTAAATTACATACCTCCATGTGGGCGTTACAATAATATACCCACCAATCTATTCCTCCTAACCAAACATATTAATATAATATACCCACCAATTTATTCCAATCAACCAAATACATTTTCCTAAACATTCCCAATAATCTTCAAGGTAATCTTTTTTTCTATTAATATAACATTCCCAGTAATACAATATCCCCTGAACAAAACGCACCTTAAAAGTTAAAGCAAATGATGAGTTTATCAAAACAATGTTCAATGGCTAAACCCAATAATCAAATTATGATAGAGTTTATGTTAATGCAAATAAGCAATAAATGAACTCAATAGAGAACAATAAATATGCAATCAACTTGTAGCTATAAATATGAACAATGAATGCATGAATAGTGAAATAAATGTTTTTTAACCAACAATTATGCAATGAATGATAAAGCGTTGAGAGAGAGAGAGAAATTATCAAGGATTTATAGTGGTTTCGAGTTATATCCACAAACATCCTACACCCACTTCTTCAAGGAACCTCCTTGAAGATCCACTAGATTCAGGTTTCACCAATACAATAGTTTTAACAAGGATTTTCGCCTCACACACATATATTTACAGGATTGCACCTAGTTTTACAGGTTTCGCCACTAAGGAAAGATTCAAAGTTGTTTGTGAAAGATTGTCTCTTCAATGTAGGCTTATACACACAATAAGAACATGTGAACTCTCAAAGGTTTACAAAATGAGTACAAGTGAGAGTATTTGATTTGGATCTTGAGCTCTAGGGATTATATGAGAATGTATTTTGATTTAGTATGTCTCTTCTCTCTAATTTTAGGTAAAAACGTCAAGCTTTTATAATCCAAAAAAGAATTAGTCGTTGCAGCATTTAATGCAATTATGATAAAGTCTGCAGAACCTAAAGGAACAGTCGTTCCATAATCACAAATGGTCGTTCTTGACACAACAGTCATATTTCTCAGATCTAGGTTAACTGGAATGGTCATTCCACCGTGCCGTATGATCGCGCAAGGAATTGCATGGTCATTCCACCACGCAAAATGATCATATCCAGATGCTCTTTCAAATCTTCTTAATTTTCCAGAAGCATGAATGACTTCTTGGAACGATGTTGTGAAAAACTCTTTAGATACGAACGGTCATTCCATCACAAGGAACAGTCGTTCCAATTTTAGACTTTGAGTTTTGACTTTGACCTTTGAGATGAAGTCGAAGCGCAAAGCATTTTGAATTTGAATTATCTTGACTTTTTGACTTGAGCGCATGGTTGTCCAAGCTAGTCATGCGAGTGCCACTCAACTTAGCAAAATGACTAACGACCAAGAGGAACAATGTCATGCAACATTGTACGACAACTTTCTCTTATGGAATGGTCATGCCTTGCTTGCACACAGTCGTACCTAAGTAGAAATTTGCTTATGCACGGTTGTACCACTTGATAAACCTGTTTTAGTTTGGTTATGACTTATGTCATATCTTAGCATGTTATGGTTAGTGTTCAATCAATGTTTTTGGATAGTTTTGGCACATAAAAACACATGAGAGGTCAACAGGGGTAGATGTGAACCTCAAACACACTCACGATAAGCCTGCCACATAGCCATGCTGTAAACCCCGCGGTATTCTTCTGATGCCCTAAGGTATGAAATTTACCTTTTCTAGTAATTTTCTTTTTTTGAATGGAAGGGTAAAATGGTCAATTTACATGTATTATACAAACTATTCTCCGTGGCTATAAAGGCAAAGCTTTTGCTACAATCTTGTTATTGTTATGGCAAAGACATTTAAGTTTTTAATTACATATTAATCTCATCCATAGCAAAAAATATAAACTGTTAGCTATGTAAGCAAAAAGTTACATGGCTAAATTTAGTTGTGCCACTTCTAGCTACGACAAGCTACAAAACATTGCATTTGTAGTTAAACCATTTAGCTACGCAAATTCATACTTTTAGCTACAATGAACGTCATGGCTAGAAATGCATAATGTTGTAGTGCCTTCAGGTGGATCCACCAGAGATCACACTTGGTTTCAGTACATGGAGTCAATCTCAGATTTCATGGCTTCAAGACATTTAACAAAATATGGATCCGATACAGCATCATCGTAGGTCCTGGGTTCATTGTCTTGGTAGACTAGTGCGTCACCATGCTGAGTCACGAGAAAACCATATTTCTTGGGCTCATGACGTACTCTTCTAGACCTATGTAGCTCCTGTGCTACTTGAGGTGGTTCACTTTGATCCACAGATTGTGGAGTAACCTCCTCATGATGTTCAGCCAATTCTTGTGGCACATCATCCTGTCCTTTGTCTAATGTATCCTATGGTTCTAAAACTTCATTGAGTTCTAGTACTTTTCTCCCACTAGTACCTCTTAGAAGAAATCCCTTTTCTAAGAAGACACTAGAATGAGCGACAAAAAACTTTGCACTCTTCTGGGTGGTAGAATAATATCCTTTGGTCTCTTTAGGATACCCCACAAATATATATTTATTAGATTTTCAGCCCAGCTTGTTCGAAGTCAATTTCTTGACATAAGCTTTGCAACCTCAAATCTTCAGATAAGACAAGTTGGGCTTTCGTCCACTCCATAGTTCATATGGAGTCTTATCTACAAATAGAAATCTAATTTTTTTTTTTTTAGTATGAGCATAAACTTAAAGAAAGTTAAATATTACCTTTTCATGTGTTGTAGTTGAAAATCTCCTTCTAAGTTAAATAAACTTAGTATTTAATGTTATTTAGATAAAGAGAAATAATGAAAAAAGTATACTGGATAATGGAATTATAGGTTTGAGAAATGTTAGAAGTTGAAGGAAAAGGAAAGAAGAAAACGGTAAAAAAGGGAAGAAATGGATAAAAAGGGTCTTTTTATTAAAAGATCCTTAAAATTCTGGTTACTATTAAATTCAGTCCTTTAAATATGGTTTATTATGCGATTATATTATTTATTATAGTTGCAATCCATTCCTGTTCATTTGGAAAAAAAAAAAAAAAAAAAGGTAATTCTGTGTATATTTGTGAAACTAAAATGAGAGTGTCAAGTCAACCTTTTAGTGAAACTATACATTTTGTGAGCAAACGTCATGTTCGCACCCAAGGTTCAGTGAGATAGCTAGTTCTCATCCCTAGTTTCATATATTCTAGATCCCCACCCTTAAATTAACATCGTTAGTGACTGGTAGGTTTCAACACAGATGCAGAGGGTGCTATTACCAACCTGTCCTCCCATTTTCTTCTTCATCTCCCCTTCATCCTCCTATTTTCATGCCCTCCCATTTCTAACCAAAAACAAACACAAAAACACTCCAAATAAACAATCAAACAAATCCCAAGCTTCAATTTCATCAAAAAAGCATCCTTCAATAAAACGAAAAAAACCATAGGGTGAGAGGCGGTGGTGAATGGTGGGCTACTGTGGTTGAGAAGGTTAAGGGTTTTGAAGGGGAGGCACTACTAGAAGCAGCCAAAATTTGACAAAGAACAGTTGCGCGACGCAACTGTTGTGGCCAGCAAATAGCGGCTGCTACGGTTGGGAAAGATGGGGAGTTTTTTTTTTTTTTTTTTTGGTGGGGGGGGGGGGGGGGGGGTGTTTGACAATGCCAAATCAGGCCAATTTGGCCTGAGAAAAACAGTCGCGCAACGAGGGAGTGGGTTGTGGGAAATGGCAAAATCCAATTAGATTTTTGGTTAAACATGGCTAGGGAAGGTGCAATCAAGGCTGGGGAGGTGTTCTTGCCATGACTGGTGAAGAAAACTGGCAATTTGGATATTTGCTTGATTTAAGTTGTGAGTTGTTGGATTCTCTATTTAGTTTTTGATCTAGTGTTTTGATTTTGGGGTATGAAGTTTAGATCTAGGTTTGATGTGGTTTGAGGAGGGGAGATGAAGTTTGGATCTGGTTTGTTACCGATTTGTTGAAATGGCTAAACCGATAACCAAATCAAAAATTTGATTTTGCCATTTTACCAAATGGAAATTGAACTGGTTTTTAGAAAAGCTGAAGCGATTTCGGTTTGGTTTTTGAATTTTTTTTCCCACCCCTACTTGGTGTTAGAAAATGGTGTAGAAGGGAGGTAGTTGAGGAAAGAGGAAACCGGATGGGAGATTTTTGAGGATTTTAGATACGTGTGATGGTAATTTGTGAAAAGCTAAAACCTCAAGGTAGGTACTTGATAATAAGCCATCAAAGATATAACTAAGTAAGAGTTTTCGAACTTTAAAGGCATGTTTACTTCATGGAATTGAGATTTCCATTTCCCTTGTTTACTAATTGAAACCGAGTAAAGAAAGAGACTTCCCTGTATAATCGATTCCTTAGAAGCACGGGTAAAAGATTCCTTAAACTATTTTAAGGAACCCTTATTCTTGGGATGGACAATTTAAGGAAATTGTTGATACGAAAATCGCACCAACTTGAGTCATCCGATTGACCTTGGTGGAATCAGAATCGTTGTGTGTATGATTAAAGATAACTAACAATTGAATGTAAAAAATGCGTAATAATGTAATGAACACAAATGATTTTTGAAGTGGTTGGGCAAGTTAGAACTTGAGCCTACGTCCACTGTTATCTTATTGCTTTTGATGGATTACAAGAAAAACAATAAGCTTGCCTATAATAATTTTCTAACCCCTTTCATTATTGGAGGGGGTTTATATATAAGTTTGTAAAAAAGGAAAGAGAGAAATTCTCGGGATTACAATCAAATTCAAATTGCAATTCTGATATTCTCTTGATTGTGTGCTAAGATCGCACCATCATTGCTGTTGATTCAATCTTTTCTGAAATATTTGAGATTTGAGCTAATCTGTGATTTTTCAAACAATTGCCAAAGTTGGTCACAACTAGCTTATGCTTGGTAGAGCTATATCTCGAAGAGCTTATGCTGGGTCGGACAAGTGTTGAGTCAAACTGATTTTGTGTCGAACTAGATCCTTGCGGGCTTCTAACTTCTCTGAGCTTAATGAAAAAATCACACCCAACATCTACCCCCTAGTGTTCGGTACTCGTTTCAAGCTTTGAAGACTTATTGCCCGCTTTGACATTTAGCTCGAACTTCTTAATTTGCACGTTGATTGTAGATTTGGTTGAGCTTCGTAAGTTGACCTTAGCTTTAGTCGACATGAACAAGACTTAGCTTTTGCTATGGTATTCTTGGGAAACTTGGAATTTGAAATGAAGGGCACGCAGGTAATATCCACGTGATCGGGTTGCATTAAATGCAGTAGGCTTTTAAAGTTACTTTTCATCGCGCGTGGGTGACAACAACTGTTTACATGTGAAGTTGAGGCGACGTGCGACGATGGTTATGATTATAGAATTCAGATGGTTGATCACCCTTTGTGGATGATTGACACGTGGACACGTCTAGCGGTCAAGATTGCTAAATGAATGGAGGGTTGAGATTCATCGCAGATCAAGTGAAAACAAATGTGGACTAGTCGCTCGCATCTGTCAGTCAATATGAGCTATCCTGGATGGCTGAACTAAAAACAAGTGTGGGCAGGTCGTAGATAGTTTTAGTTTTGACACTTGGTTACTTTTGTTTCAGGTATCTAGAGGTGAGCTACTACTATGTCTTAATCTAGCAACCACAACATTGATCGCCTGTTCGAGCCTGACTCCCTAGCGACCTCAACTATCTGTGGGGAGGAATCCCATAAGAGGTTTCTGAGGATATTATCATAAGGAGCTTGAAAAGCGATGCTACGGGATCTTCGGATGCAACTTCTGCTGAGCTTCCCCTACCAAGGGGCTCACCAGTCCATAAACTTAAGAAAGAGCCAAGTTCCTTAATTAGAGTTGAGGATCTTGAGCGCATACGGGATATTTATATGACTAAGCTCTCCTTGAGGGCTTTAGGAAATATTTGCCAAAAAGATCCCCCCAAGGGTTGGGTGGCAATCTTTGATGTCCTTATGAGGTGTGGAATGTTCGTCCCACCTCATTTCTTTATTATTGACATACTGAGGAGATTCGACATCGCTCCCCTCTTGCTCATAGGGAACTCATATATAATAATCATAGGGATGTATATATCTTACCAAATAGTTGAGTTAGGCGAGCTTGTCCACCTGTATAGGTTAAAGAAGAACCAAGGTCAGACGTATTACCTCTCTAAAGCGAGGAAAACGTGTCCGAATGGTTTGGTCGGAGTCTAAAAAAAGTTGGGAAATTAGGACTCTTAATATTTCTTTTATGAAACCGGGGAGACCGACACTTTTGCCTTGGATGCTAGTAAGTATTATGATCTTCACACAAAACTTAAAGTTTTTTAGTCGGACAATCGAGCTAACCTAACCTTCTTTGTTTTGTAGTAAATGTCGAACATAATTTTGTCATTGCATCTCACCGAGAGCGGCTTCGATGGTTTAGCAAGCTTCCTGGTAGTGAGCATGACGTCACCCATATCATCAAGCTCGCTCACTTGATGGCATACAGTTTTTGCTATGGCGCTCCAAAATTTTGCACTATCTTTGAGAAAGGTAAGTGTTCCAAAGCTCGGTTTTTACGTCTTTCCTTTAATAGGTCACTAATAACTCTTTTCAATTTGCAGATATGTGGGCTGACAAGCTGAAGAACTTGAAGAAGAAGATGGCAGCTCGCAGGGCTGCCAAGAAACAATCGATAATCTTGGCGAAGAAGTAGCCTACGAATTTTGTCGGGGCGACTGGGGCAAGTTCCTTGCTGCTGGCCCTCAAGCAAATTGGTGGAGAGCTTAGGGGGGCCCCAAGTGCTAAGAAGCCCGTAATTGCTTCCAAAGTAGTTGCCCAAAAAGATACTCCCGAGCTCTAAAAAGGCTCAATGAAGAAACATGTCAAGCCAGTGGAAGGCTCGGGGAAGAAAAAGGTGACCATGCAATTGGAAGGCTCAGGAAAGTAGAAATTGATTGAGCCATTAGGAGGCTTGGGGAAGAAAAAGTTGATCGAGCGGTTAGAAGGCTTGGGAAAGAAAACTGTCAAGCTTGCTGATGGCTCGAAGAAGATTTTGGTCAAAAGCGTGGCCAAGAAAAAATTTACTCTGACTGTTAGGACTGTCATTCAAATTGGGAGTAGTGGAGAAAGCTCGCCTCGACAACGCAGTGAGAATGAGTGGGTTGAAGCAGTTGAGGCTGATCTTGATAAGTAGATAAGCGAGCTCCCTAAGCGTATAGGCGTTGGAGCCTCTACAGTTAGGGAGGCCGTATCGGAGAGGTAGTACGAGATGCTCAAGGTTGCCCTTCCTCACGAGCTGCTTGCTTGCATATTAAGGCTATGTCACCAAGGTATTAGTAGCTCGCTGTTTTCGCTTTGCTTCGAGGTCTTCCCCCTTTATTTATTTTTACTAATTGCTTTCTCTTTTTTAGGCTGGCACGGTGATCAAGCTCCCTTTTAGGCTGGCACGGTGATCAAGCTCCTTTTTTATGCGAGCTATCCAACACCGGAAGGCATGCACTTGGGTTGGCAAGAAGTGGAGAAGGCTAAGGAAGAGGCCTTGGCGAGGGCCAATGTGGTGGAATAGGAGAATGGGTCGCTGCGAGCCGAGCTTGAGTGACTGAAGAATGAGCAGGCTTAGGACCTCGAGATCAAAGAGAGTGAGAGTTTCTCAACAAACTCTCTTAGATTGAAGCTGCCTAACAAAAATTAGAGAAGGACCTGGCATAGTAGTAAGGTGCCAACAATAAGCTAGCTTCCGAGCTTGCCGTGGCTCAAAAGGCTAAGTTAGACTAAGAGGCCAACTTTTCAAACGTGTCAAGTCAACTCTTCTTTGAAACGAAGAATCGCAAAGAGGCTAAGGCATAAGCTGTTAACCTCAAAAGAGAGGTTAAGGAACTGAAGGTAGAAGTCACACGCTTGGGAGATATTGGTCTACTTGGTCCAGCGTTTATGGGAGGCTTACCCCTTGCTAGACTTCTCCTTTCTTCCCACCATTTATCAAAAAGAGAGAGAGAGGATGAACGCTGAAGCAGAGGGCTTGGAGTAAGACATTTTTAAGTCCGATGAGAGCGAGGGCAAGAAAGAAAGCGATGAAGAAGAAGAGGCCGAGGTCAAACGAGAGGTCAAGGACCAGACCTTGCCAGCTCCGCCTTCGGTTGATGCCGGCGACCTTCCCCCGGGCAAGCCATCAAAAGTTTCTCCTCAAGCTCCCACTCCTGAAGGCACTGCTCAAGCTCTTGCAATATGAACTTGTTCTTTTTTTTTTTTTTTTGGTTTTTTTTTTTTTTTTTGGTTTTTTTTTTTTTTTTTGTAATAAAACATTGATCGATTAATGAGATTGAATTTTTCCAATTTTTTTCAAGCCATATTTTTGATTTCTGCGGAGTCATTTTAATTTTTCAAACTGAACTTAGTGTAATAATTCGAATTTGCTTTAAGTTATTGATGAACAATTTTATAACCTCACAAGTGCACAAATCGCTCTCGTAGTCTAGTGTGCAAAAAACAAGGGTTGATCCCACAGAGATTTGTAAGCAATTCACTAATCCTAATAACTATGCTTCAATTAAAACTAATACAAAGACTTAATAATAAAGAATTAAGAAAAACCACTTGAAGGCAACAACTGATTAAAACTAAAATTAAACAACTATTAAAATTATCTAAAACCCAATTGACCAAAACCTAGGGCTCCAATTTCACCGTAACTATCCAGCTCTATGTCAACCATCTATCTTTTGTTTATCAATTCAGTCTCTAGGGTTCGCATTCACTAAATCAAGGTATTACCATAAGGCTTTTGGGATTAGCCTAGTATTTTTAACACAAGACTAGCTATGGCGTATAGTCTAGCCTATGAATTAAAAACCCATTAAACACAAGAATACTTTAAATCAAGAATAAAGGCACATCTATCAGCAGGGTGTATGCACAAAGACTAGATATTCAAGAAATCATGAATCTACTAATACTCTGTTAGGGTGTATGCACAAAGTACTAATCATTCATTCACATGAGTTCTTCGAGATTAAAACATCATACATGCCTAATCTCAACACATAAAACCTAATAATTCACACTAAGTTTCATCACATAGTAATGAAAATTAAAGATTAAATTAGTAACATAAATGAATCAAGATTTCAATTAAATTGATAACAATAACATCTGTTTAACAAAGAGCCTTCCAATCAGGCTACATTGGATCCCCAGAAAAGAAATAAGTTACATATTGACATCAAGAAAACAAACCTCAATTCCCCCAAAAGCATGAAAATCCAAAACCTAGGAAGAATCTTCTTCTCTTTCTTGCTACCAAGTGGCTCTCAATTCAGGCAAAACAAATCCCTAAAATAAATTACAAACTCTTATTTATACTTTTCCTTTGCTAGGGGTGTTTTTGGGAAAATACAAGTTCAAGTCGAAGTTGGAAAAGGTGAGATTTTTATTTTTCTCACGATCCATGCCGCAACGTGATTTTGTGGCACCATGATGCATAATTCTTCCATAACCCTAAAGTTTTGTCATGCCGCGGCTTAGAAAAACCATGCCGCGGCACCATCCAGCAATTTCACATTATTTCTTTTGCTTGACAATTTGATTTCTCTCTTTAGCACCCATCGTATGAGTATAAAGTCACCATTTTTCCACCTAAAAACTCGAAACTCATACACATACCCGTGGTTCTTAAAAATTGAAATATATAAAGAAACTTGCATAAAAATAATATATTAAAGTCATGAATTCCCTAAAATCTACCCATGAAATCACGGAATATATATATCATTTCACCACTCATCAGTTATGTGTAGTTTGCTTCTTTAGGAACTTTTCGAACTAACAAGAAAACCTTTCTTGCAACAACACTGAGTTAGGGCTGGTCGCTTGTCATGCATTTTGGTCACCAAATTATGACTGATTCTTTTTTGCCTTGTTTTACTCGAGTGTTTTTTGAGTTTTAACTTCATCGTGTTGGGGAATGTCTCCCTTGATGAGTTCGAATTATGGCGTGGCTTATACTGCCAAGCTGCCTTTTTTTTAGCTCTAGGCTCCGAGTTTTTTAGATGTCATCGCTTAGATCGCGATCTTGAAATAATAGATAAATAATAATAAACAAAAGGAAGTTCTGAATAATACCTCATTATAGATAGCAAAATTTGGCCATAGGAGACCTTACACTGCATAAAGAAATAAAAAATGGACCCGAGTTGTTTACTAATAGTATCTTCATAGATGCTTGGTGTTCCATGCTCGTAGTACAACTTCATCATTAAGGTGTTCCAAGTGAAAGGATCTGGTACGAGCTTTTCTGAGATCTTGAAAGGACCTTCTTATTTGGGCCCAAGTGCCCTTGAGTTCGCATTCTGTGCACTAAGATGACCTTTCTTAGAATTAGGTCGCCTACCCTGAAGTCTCGATTCTGGACTTTTAAGTTGAAGTATCTCTTCACTCTCTGTTGGTACGCGACAACTCTTAGCTGAGACTTGGCTCAATGTTCCTCAATCAAGTCTAACTTCAAACGAAAAAGATCCTCATTAGAATCTTTGTTAAAGACCTCTCACAGAAACGAGCTGACTCCAACTTCAACCAGGGCTATTGCCTCGCATCCATAAGAAATTGAGAAAGGGGTATTTCCTATCGAGCTTTTGGTCGTCGTTCTGTATGACCATAAAGCCTCGGGCAGCTCGTCTACCCATCTTCCTTTAAAAAAGTCAGGCTTTTTCTTGAGGGTGTACTTGATCATCTTATTAATAACTTCTACTTGACCATTAGCTTGAGGCTGGTAGACGACGGAGAAGTTTTTCCTTATGTTAAGCCTTTCACAGAACGATTGGAGGTCTTTCCAATCATACGGTTTCCCATTGTTAGAGATGATAGTATGGGGGATTCTGAACCTACAAATGATGCTTTTGTAGATGATATCCTTCAGCTTGTTTGAATTGATGGTCTCTAAAGGCTCGAATTCTGCCCATTTGGTGAAGTAGTCAACTATGACTACCGCGAACTTGACACCTCCTTTCCCTTAAAGTCAAGGACCTATTAGATCGATTCCCTAAATTGCAAATGGCCATGGGCTTTTCTGCATAGTCAGCTCTTGGGTGGAGCTTGCGGAATAACTGCGAACCTTTAACATTTGTCACATCTCCATACGAAGTTGGCCATATTTTCGAAGACATTCAGCTAATAGTATCCTTGGCGGAGTACCTTGTATGCCAAAGATCGGCCCCCGGCGTGATTTCCATAGATATAGTTGGGATTTCCCTCAGGATGTACTATGTATCCTCATGATCTACACACTACATAAGCGGGGAGTTATAGCCTCGCATATACAACCTATCGTTGATAAGTGTATATCAAGCTGATTTTGCTCGAAGAGTCTTAGCTTCATTTCTTCCCTTGGGTATTGTTCCATCTCTCAAGTACGTTGTTATTGAATCCGTCCAGCTGTACCTTTGCCCTATTACCAAAACCGATTCTTGTGATGCGAGGATGCTCAGACTTGGGAGGAATTTGATAGGGATGAAATCAGTTGTTTCTTTGCTCATCACTAAAGCCAGACAAGCTAGAGTATCAGCCACTGAATTCTTTTCCCTTGGAATCTGTAGAACTGAGTAAGCTTTGAAATGCTTAAGCTCGAATTTTACCTTTTGGAGATATGATGCCATTTTTTCCTCTTTGGCGTGGTACTCTCCAGAAACTTGATGGACAACAAGCTGGGAGTCACTAAAAATTCTGATTGATTCTGCCCCCATTTCTTAAGGAACTATTAGCTAGGGCTACCAGTGAGCTCTCAACTCACTGATGTTTGGCTGCCATTTGGTAGAACTTGGCCAAACTCACGAGGTCTTCACTCTAGAGTTATTTCTATAACTCCATTTTCGACCTTATGCTAGTGATAAATAAGGTCCGAATTGATTCCTCAGGAGCATCCTCAACTTTGGACTGCTCGTTCTAGAACCTTGTTAAATATGAGGTCGAAGTTTCATTTTTCTCTTGACAAATGCTACTCAGATAACTGAATGGCATGACAAACTGTCTCCTTGCCTGGAATTATTGGAGATAGAGCGAGGAGAACTGCTGCCACGATTAGATTGAGTTCACCTTCAGCCTTTTGTACGACCGCTTGGAATCTCCAACTAAAGTGACCGCGAAAGAGCGGCACTTTGCCAGGTCGAAGACTTGATGTAGCTCCATCAGGTTGTTAAAGGAATCGAGGTGGTCTGTGGAATCCCTTTTCCCATCGAACTTATTCTCAAGCGCCCTAAATCCCTGAGAAAGAAGGGCTTGATGAACTTCCTCCGTGATTTCTTCCACCGAATTATATATTCTAACGGGCTCTTAGATCGTCAAGCATTTTCTGCACCCGATCTAAGTCCTCATCATGAGGAGTTTTTTGACTGCGAGCTTTGTTCAGCCTTACCTCGAGCAGATAAGTCTGAAGATCAGTTGCTTGGAAGCCTGCTCTGTCATGCGCACTAATGCGCGAGGTGGAGTCATGATGGCTAGGATAGTAGGTGCTATCATGCTCCTCCGTACGTTGCTCATGACATTGGTTAAAACCGAAAGGTCGGTTGCTGCCAGATTGGCGTGCATGGCTAATCTCAGAAGCTTGAAAGGTTTCAGCTTGCCTTTGGCGTGGGTTAAAATTGGCACGCTGGTGATAGGTGTTTCGTTGATTAGGGCGAGCAACCCTTTGACAACCATTGCCCTCATTTTCCCTCATGGACTCCTTGCCCGGTCGCCTCCCGGGGTTAACTTGCCCACAGGACTCATGCTTATGAGCAAAAGGTGCCTTGTAATGTCGAGGGTGACGGTCGCTCCTTGGTGTCGATGAACCAGATTGGTCACCAGCAGAGTTATTCCGACTCGTTGGAGTAACCTTTGTGAATCGTGGCTGATCGAGGTCCCAGTTGGCCGGTTACTAGTTTCTTAACTCAGCCACATTTTCGTGTACTGCCTATGCAACCATCGTTCTTATCATCTCTATCAGGTGGTCATTCTAGGGATTAGAAGTCTCTACTCCTTTCTGATTTGCGACCTGTGGCATTGGCGGCACTGGTGGTCAACCTGGAGCAGCAATATAATGCACCTCCTAGTGAGCGGCTTCCACATTGTCATGGTTTCCAATGGTTGTTTTGGATTTGGTACATGCTATTGGAAATTTCAGATGATCGGTTGTTCGTTGAAATTGCTTGTTTCTTGCTGGAAATAAGGAAAGTAGGTGGAGACCCTCCTTCTAGCGCCAAAATGTTGATACGAAAATCGCACTAACCCGAGTGATTCGATTGACCTAGGTGCAATAGAAACCGATGTGTGGGTGATTAAAGATAACCAACAATTGAATGTAAAAAAATGCATAATAATGTAATGAACACAAACGATTTTTAGAGTGGTTCGGCAAGTTAGAACTTGAGCCTACGTCCACTATTATCTTATTGCTTTTGATGGATTACAAGAATAACAATAAGCTTGCCTAGAATAATTTTCTAACCCCTCTCTCATCGTTGGAGGGAGTTTATATACAAGTTTGTAAAAAAAGGAAAGAGAGAAATTATCGGGATTGCAATCAAATTCAAATTGCAATTATGATATTCTTGTGATTGTGTGCTAAGATCACGCCATCATTGTTGTTGATCTGATCTCTTTCGAAATATCCGAGATTTGAGCTTGTCGAACAATTGCTAGAGTTGGTCTCAACTAGCTTGTGCTGGGTCAAGCTATATCTCGATGAGCTTATGTTGGGCTCGACTAGTGCTGAGTCGAACTGATTTTGGGTCGAACTAAATCCTTACGAGCTTCTGACTTCTCCGAGCTTAATGGAAAATTCACACCCTATAGAAATTACTTTTTTTTTTTTACTTTATTTTATTTATAATTTAGTGATTATTAAAATAAGCATTTTTAAATGTTGACATTTGTTGACCGCCACTCACCATCATTGACTAGTCATTGACTGGCATTAACTACGATTGACCGACCATTGAATTTTGAATTTTTGAGTTAGAATATATATTGTTAAAAGTTAAAAAAAATTAAAGAAATTTAAAATATAATTATAATTATTTATAGAATTAGTTTTTATTTACAAAATACAATCAAAATTTTTAACTTAAATTGAATATTTTAATTTTCAGGGTGGTTTTGTCCACATATTACACATATCATTATATTCCTTCAATATTCCATCTTATAAATAAACAATGGAATCATATTTCATTACATTCTTTATTCAGTATTTGAATCTCTTTCATTTTCTCATTCCTTTTCTCTTTCAATAAAGTTACAAGAAGTAATTAAACTTGATAATGAAAGAAATTTTTTATTCTCTATAATACTATAATTAGATAAAAAAAAAAAAAAAAAATAGCAACAATGTGATCTAAATAAGGTCAACAATTTGAATGTTAACTAAAAGAGAAATTTATAACTCAGAAATTAAACTGGACCGTCAACAAGATGATAGAGAACTACAATTTGGAATTATATATATGCCACTGCCGACAAGTAGTGGATAAGATGAATATGAAGCTACGTGTATTTCATTGCTACCATTATATCATTTGTGTGATCTAATACTATATTAGGATTTGTGATACTATGAAAAGATAAAATATTCATCATAAAGAATGTAAATTCATATTTTTGTGAACTTGTAATACCCTTTTATATATCATATTTCTGTGAACTTGTAATACCAGTTTAATTATGATGATTATGAGCTGAAATTAGAAAAGGAGATTAACATATAAAAGTAATTTCTACTGGTTCATGTTGCCTTTAAACATGTTACATGTTAAAGAACAAAATTCAGCGAATTAGCCCTCNCTGACATGGATGGCAACGTGCATACTTATAAAGCACGGCTGGTTGCCAAAGGTTTCAAACAAATTCATGGCATTGACTATGAAGAAACCTTTTCGCCGGTTGCCATGATTAAATCCATCCGGATTATGCTTGCAATTGCTGCATATCATGACTATGAGATTTGGCAAATGGATGTCAAAACTGCTTTCCTGAACGGAAACCTTGAGGAGGATGTGTATATGACACAACCTGATGGTTTCGTTCTTGATAGTCAAGCTAATAAGGTATGCAAGTTGCAGAGATCCATTTATGGACTCAAGCAAGCTTCAAGGAGCTGGAACATTCGTTTTGATGAGGCCGTAAAAGAATTCGGTTTTATCAAAAACGAAGATGAGCCCTGTGTTTACAAGAAAGTGAGTGGGAGCGCAGTAGCATTCCTAGTGTTGTATGTCGATGACATACTTCTGATCGGGAATGATATACCGAACTTGCAGTCGGTAAAGACTTGGTTATCCAAGTGCTTCTCCATGAAAGACTTAGGGGAAGCAGCCTACATCCTTGGTATAAAGATCTATCGTGATAGATCGCGTAGGTTGCTTGGCCTAAGTCAGAGTGCATATATTGACAAAGTACTGAAACGATTCAGTATGGAAGAATCCAAGAAAGGATTTCTTCCGATGTCACATGGTGTTTATCTCTCTAAGGAATTGTGTCCTAAAACACAAGATGAGAGAGATAGGATGAAGAGGATCCCATATGCATCAGCAATTGGATCCATCATGTATGCCATGCTATGTACTCGGATTGATGTCTCATGTGCTTTGAGCACTTGTAGTAGATATCAATCGGATCCAGGTGAGCGTCACTGGATGGCTGTCAAGAATATTCTTAAGTACTTGAAGAGGACTAAGGATATGTTCTTGGTTTATGGAGGGGAAGATGAGCTCACTGTAAGAGGATACAGTGATGCTAGTTTCCAAACGGACAAAGACGATTATCGATCGCAATCAGGGTTTGTATTTTGTCTCAATGGCGGTGCAGTGAGCTGGAAGAGCTCCAAGCAAAGCACTGTAGCGGACTCTACAATGGAGGCTGAGTATATTGCATTGTCAGATGCGGCCAAGGAGGCAGTCTGGATTAAGAAGTTCGTCACTGAACTTGGTGTGGTTCCTACGATTGTTGATCCTATAGACATCTATTGTGACAACAATGGAGCAATTGCTCAAGCTAGGGAACCACGGTCTCATCAGAAGTCCAGACACATACTCAGACGATTCCATCTCATCAGAGAGATAGTTGAGAGGAAAGACGTGCAGATTAGTAAAGTGCATACTGACGATAATCTCGCAGATCCACTGACAAAGCCTCTGTCGCAGCAGAAGCATGAAAGGCATTTGAGATCATTTGGTATTAAATACATGAATGATTGGCTATAGTGCAAGTGGGAGATTGTTAAAGTAGATGCCCTAGAGCCAATCAATTACTGTAGAATTGACTCTTTATAATAATGTTCATTAATCAATAAAATGCATTTTATTCTATATCGCGTAAATCATTATTATTGCAATATGTTTTGATATATGTCCTTGGAATGGTAGAACTGTGGCGAGGGTATCAAGTGTTTCAAATCTTGATAGTGAGAACCCTATGAGCACATATGGTGGCCATTCTAGAAACCTCTGTAGCCCTAGTATTATTCTAAAGTAAGGGCACAGATAATACCGTAAGGCTATCATAGTGTTGAACGACCTTGTCGAAAGGCAGTGACTGATCTCACTTGTCAAGGTTGTTTGGTGACAACCTGGTGCAACACATGGGTGCTTGCTAGTGTGCTAATTTTGGTTCTATCGATTTATTCTAGTTCCTAGGCGATTTGGTTAGATTTGGTGAGTTTGTGTAGTAGAAAAGTTTGAAGTTTTCTCAGAATATAGGTTGGGATTTGTTGAAGGCGATTTCGTATGTTTGCTAAGTGTTTTGGTGGTTGTGAGGGGAAAACGAAAGAAGTAATTGTTTTGGGGTGTTTCTTTGGTAAATTAAGGATTATTAGGGAAAAAACAGAAGATTTCAATGATTGTCGTAATTCTGGGTTTTTTAAGGAAAGAAGAAGACTAAGATATTTTGATCTTCCATGTGGCTTGTTCAGCTGACTTGGTCGATCAGGGTGTATGACCGTGTGGGCATCCGCTTGACCGAGTGAAGTTTGATAGTTATTTGTTTTAGGCTTCTAGGACGAGTGGAGTCAAATGGAGATTCGTGACTTAGCATAGTGAAGAGCTTATGTCGAAGGATCTTGATTCGGCCAACTGATTGAGTCGAGTGGAGATAATTTGGATGGGTACCCTGATTCAGCCAATTGACGAGCCGAGTTGGGTTCTAAGGAGCTTGAGGAAGTGTATTTGTGCTTGGTTAGACATATGAAGTGAGTATCTTCCTCAACTGAGGACGTAGACGAGTGCAGTGAGTCTCGTAGGTGTTTTAAAGGAGGTTTGCTGTGCCAAGCCGAGTGAAGTCTTGTAGGTGTCCTTTCGAGGAAATCACTAGTGCCGAGCTAGTGAATCTTGTAGGTGTTTTTACAAGGAGATTTACATAAGGTTGAGATCCGTGTAAAGAGGAGAGATGAGTATAAGAGGTGGGACGTACGTCTATTGCCTGATGGGGAATCCTTAGGGCCTTAAGGAGTTAATGTGGCACTTCAGGCTAGCCAAGAGTGCAAGGCACGCCGAGTCAAACAACGAAGGGTCGAGTGGGCGTGAGAGTGAAAAAGAGCAATGACCATCGATGATACGCCCTTGACAAGTGGAGGTTTAGGAGATGAACTGAGTTGACCGAGAAGTGGCATTTTGACAGCCGACTTTCGGTCTAGAGTGAGGGATGAAAAATGGAATGTAGGTATATGATAAGATATCGGATTTGACTCATATCCGAGTACCGGGGCTCATGAGAGGGTCGACTGGGATGTCCCGGCTAGGTGAGCATATGAGTGGCCTTTCTTTGATGGACTAGGCTGCTATTCCTTGGCTAGTCTAGGAAGTTTTGCATCACTTTATGATGCCCCCTCCCAACTGATGCCGAATGATAAGGTTGTTGCTCTCGTTGGAGATTCAGCATGAGGTACTATGTGGAGTATGAGCTGCATGACTCCTCTATTCACTACATGAAAGAGCATGACAAAGAGAAAGGCGGTATCAGATTACTCTAAGGCATGATTGGATGCACTTGGTTACATGCCTTAGGTCGAGGGACAAAAGTGGAAAGTTCCTACTTTTTCCTTAAGGTGATGTCGTATTTGGGCCGAGTGGACTGGAGGACATTCCATTCTATTGAAAGCCATGAGTGAGTGTTTTATTTTTTTGGTCCTTATATTGCTGACTTAATCTCATCTAGTGTCTTGTACAGATATTTCTTACAACGAAGGACAAAGCAACATCGGGTTGATGAGCAAACCAAGAAGATTCTTGCATCCCCAAGGACGAGTGAGATTAGAGGTTACTGCTTGTCGAGTTGAGTCTTTAGGGAGTCATTTGTGGGCAAGTGTGGTAGAGATTCAAAGAGGTATTCCTGTTCCACCTTGAAGCCTGTGTGGCATGTGTGTTGATGGTTCGGTACACCAACCACTTTTTATGGTAAGTCTTCTCAGAACCCTCTAACTCTTAAGAATTGTCACTTGTAAGAGAACCAAATGAAGGGTGAATTCAAACTTCCAGTTCGAGTGAAGCGCTTGTGAAGCACCGGGCCAAGGAAAGAGAATAGCCATTGAGGAGTCTCCAAGTGGAGGAGACAATCATCCCTATTCCCGTGACTCGATCATCATCCACAGGAGCTAGATCGTCTAATCAAGTGCGTCCCATCAAGTTGAGTTGAGATGAGGAGAGTGAGACGTTTACCATCACCCTCCCTATGTCAGCGTTAGTCTACTTTGATACCTCTACTATGGGGTTTGCTGAGTCATTCCTGTTGCTGAGGATGATGTCAGCTTGGTGAGAGGGTGCACTCTCGATGCCGATGGAGTGTCTCACGAGCCTCAAATATGATTTATTCCTTGTTTCCATGTTTTCTATTCTAAGTATTGAGTCATTGATGGAATGCAAATGTCATATTTAACCCCCTTAATGTCTAGTCTTTTATACTTATTTGTTGCCTAAATTACTCATTATTATTCGATTTTGATTTGGATGCAAATGGAGGCGTTAAATGCAAAACGAACTAATTAGGTGAATTCAGACATTTTGACATGATTCGTAATCTGGGCATAACTCTCTCATCCGAGTCCGATTGAGAGATTCAAAATTTGTGGAACCCTAAGAAGAGATTACAATTTTATGTTTTGAGTTTGGAGAACTCACTGCATCAAGGTTGTAATTGGGCTTCAAGTTGACGCACTGCATGCTGACGTTTTGCAACATTCCGCCTTGTCATGCAATTCAAAAGGCAGTTTATTATTGGAGATTTGAAGACCTGTTGACGCAGTTACAGCTGAACACACTACTTTCCTATTTTATTTAGGACTTATTTTATTTTCAATTAATCGAATCAGATTAGGATAATGTATTTTGATATTGATATTTTTAGGAGATTTAGTAGAATTCAAATACTTGAATTGGATATCTTTAAGAGGGAGAGAGATCAGATTGGGGGTTACACACCCCCTCTTATCTCTTCTGGAATTTTTCTCTTTTCAAGTTTTGATTATGGCCATGAGCAGCTAAAACTTTCATATTTTGGTCGAAGGAAACGGAGGCCTCGGAATCAATAAAATGTGAGATCTAATCTGTTTTTTGTTTTTTTGTTTTTAGTGTTCAATTTATGTTTTGGATTGGATGTTCTTCTATGCCTGTTTTCATGATGTTTATTTAATTACTGGAGGCCTACTAGTGATTATTCGTTGCAATCTACTGCTGTTAGATATCAAATTCGTAATTGATGTCCATCTAACTTGTGGTAATTAAGGGTTTAGAATTTGTGCGTAGGAATCATTAAATCTAAGAAGAACATTCAACTAAATTAAATACAACCGCTTGTGTTTGTGTTGTTCAGCTTCATCGATTTCTCTAGCCCTTAAGGCTGCTACTAGATAAACCTTTAGCGCTTGTCTAGGTTGTTTGTAGGAGGTTAATTAGATTGCTTGTTTCCTATTAATTACAACTAAGAGAGATGGAAATAGTTCCAAGTTGAATATCAAAGTAACAATTGATTTATACTTGCATCATGATCATTGTAAGATTCGATGGTGGATGTTGACTTAGACCAAGGTGTTATTTTGATTGATTTCATAATTTAATTTGAATTGTTTTTAACTGAATTGTTTCTTTTTACTCAAACCCCCCAGCCTTGTTCACATAATAAAATTCGGTTAGACACTCTCCGTGGGAACGATCCTTACTCACACTACTACATGTGTTTTTAGGTTTTAATTTTGGTTGCCTAGACACACACAGATTTTTGGCGCCGTTGCCGGGAGTGATTCTAGTTGATTTTTGTTTTTGTGATCTTATTTCATTCTTGTTTTTTTTTTTTTTTCAAAAAAAAAAAAAAAAAAAAAAAAAAAAATTGAATAGTAGTACTATTCATAAGAAAAATTTTGGTTGAATTAGGAGTGCTGCGAGTACTTGTTTGAGAAAACGAAATTCTGAGCAGACTAGAAAATTTCTAGCACCCTCTCGAGGCCAAAAAACAATGTTTATAGTTTTGAGGTGTTTTGTCATAAAAAAAAAAAAAAATAATAATAATAATTTTTTTTTTTAATTTTCTAGTCAATTTTCATTATTTGTATCTATTATATTTCTTTAATGAGATTTTTTGTTTTATGACCAGGTCCTCTCATCTTGGTGATTTACATTCGACCAGAAATAGAGAGACATTTGCGCAGGTTAAGGAAGAAGCTTGGAGAAATTCTGAGGAAAGCAATTTGGTCTTGATTCCCAATTGCTAGCATTCTGATTTAGAAGAGAGGACTTCATGGTTAGAAATCAAACTTTGAAAGAGTTTGCTGCCCCTGATTGAATCAAGCACCTTTATGCATAACGTTTCCTGTTTTAGATGCTACTACTACTTTGAACTAAAATCGACTAATACATCTCTTGCCCACTTTTCATGGCCTTGAGGTGAAGATCCTCACAAGCATTTAAAGAGCTTCATGTGGTTTGCACGAGTATGAAACCTACGGGGTGAAGAAGAGCAAATTAAATTAAGAGCCTCTCTTTTCTTTGAAGGATTGGCCAAGGATTGGCTCTATTATCTACCCTCCGGGAGTATTACCACATGGAACGAGATGAAGAGGTTGTTTTTGGAGAAATATTCCCGCTCAAGGGCAGCAACATGAAAATAAATTTGGTGTAGCAGCACAAGGAGAGTCCTACATGAATACTGGAACGTTTTAAGAAATTATGTGCAAGGCCCCCATCATCAATTAGTGGGCAGCTACTTATCCGGTATTTCTATGAGGGCTTCTATACACTGATAGGAGCATGATGAGCTGCCAGTGGAGGACTTTGGTGGATAAAACTCCCGAGGCCGGAGAAACTTGATTGCAATATGGTAGCCAATTCTCAACAATTGGCACTAGGCTTGACCTTCCATCTAAGCGTGATAAGATGGTAAATATTTCCTCCCTTAACAACAATTGCGAGTCTAACTTCTCTTCGTAAATGGCTGTAAGATATGCAAATGGTGAAGGCTTGCAGGATTTGTTCGTAGTAGGGCATCAAACTGATATATGCCAACTCAAGAGGAGCCCATTGAGAAGTGAATGCAGCAGGAACTTCTTGACAACCACAAAGGAAGTATGATCCCTATTCGAGTACATACAACTCGGGATGAGGGATCACCCAATCTAGCTATGGGAATCCAAAGTGAATCAACTGTGACTCAAAACCGCCCAAGTTACCAGCAAATACCATACCCCCTAGACAACAACCGAACCAAACTTCTAATTCTGGTATGTCTTTAGAAGATATTGTTAAGTCTCTTGCCACTAATACTTTACAATTTCAAAGGAGACGAGGGCCAGTGTTCAAAGTTTGGAGAATAAGATGGGATAGATGGCAACCGAATAAGTAAGCTGGAGGCACAAAGTTGGGAAATTACCTCTCAAACGGTGGTAAATCCAAGAGAAAATGCAAGTGCGATCGTTTTGAGAGTGGTAAAGAGGTTGAGATTCATAGTAAGGAAATCTGCATCGTCGAAGGAAGAAAAGGGAAAAACGTCTTGTAGACAAGAACGTTCCCAATGACGATGTGTTCCTAAGAGATTTCCACCTCTCCGATTATAAACCAATACTCGTTTCGTCAAGCTTGTAGAAATCTAGAAAAGATAGCAAAACAGAGATTTTATGAGACTTTTCGTAGATGCGAGGTAAATATTCCACTTTTAGATGCTATTAAACAAGTACATCGTTATGCTAATTCTTGAAAGAACTGTGTACAACTAAAAGGAAACAGAAACTTAAGGGGTGTAAAAGGTGAGAGTATGAGGGATGTTCTGTGTTATTCAGAAGAAAACTCCCAACGAAGTGAAAGATCCAGGTATGTTTACTATCCTTAGGTAACACTATGGTTGGAAGGCCATGATAGATTTAGGAGCTTTATCAATGTCATGCAATTCCATAGATGTTCTTTGAAACTTGGACCTTTGAATAAAACTGGTGTGTGATTCAATTGGTGATAGATCTAATGCCTATCCTAAGGGTGTAGTTGAGGATATTCTGGTACAAGTAAGACTGTTTCCCTACTGATTTCTATGTGCTTGATATGGAAATGGTGATTAAACTGCTCCAATTTTGTTAGAAAGACCCTTCCTAAAAACATCCAAGACTAAGAGATGTTCATAGTGGCATACTTACCATGGAATTTGATGGTCAAATCGTTAAGTTTAATATTTATGATGCCATGAAATATCCTGATGATGATGATAATCCTGTTTATTCTATTGATGTGATTGATTCTTTAGCAAGGAAGTCTTGAACTTGATGGAAAAGATGGATTGAAGTTGCCATTAGTAAGCATCTTGAGGAAGAGATGAGGAGTTAGCGAGTACTGATTTGTAGGAGACTGTGCAGCGTGAATGATTTTCCAAAGTTACAGCAGCAGTCAGGTAACGTCCTTATATTGCATTACAATTTCTAACGAGGGGCCTTTACCCTCTGTTTTGTAGGCCCTATTCCAGATTTGAAGCTCTCTCTAGTTACCTCAAGTAAGTGTTCCTTGGAGACAACGGAACGTTACCGTGATCATCTTAGTACTTAGTGCATCACAAGAAGAAAAGCTTGTGCAGGTCCTTAAGGAGCATAAGACGACTATTGGTTGAAAATTGCAGATATTAAAGGAATTAGCCTTCTACATGCATGCATCGTATCTTGCTTGAAGAAGGAGCAAAACTTTCGTCAACCGCAAAGAAGATTGAACCGCCATGATTAGATGTGTGAAAAAGGAGATCTCAAACTTCTGAAGTTGGAGTGATTTATTATTTCAGATAGCAATTGGGTTAGCCTATTCAAGTGGTTCCTAAAAAGACCGGAAAACTGTTGTGAAAAATCAGAAGATGAGTAGTTCCTACCCGTGTTCAGAATGGTGGCGGGTTTGTAGATTATAGAAAATAAATGCTTAACCCGCAAGGACCACTTTCCTTACCTTTATTGATCAAATGCTTGAAGGTTAGCTGGTCATCTTACTATTGTTTCCTTGATGGTCATAGGTTATTTTCATATTGCATGCTCCGGAGGATCAAGAGAGAACACTTTTACGTGCCTATTCGAAACTTTTGCATATCGCCACATGCCCTTTGGCCTTTGCAACGCCAGCCACTTTCCAGAGGTGTATGGTTAACATATTTAGATTATTGAGCATATCATAGAAGTCTTTATGGATGATTTCACAGTTTATGGAGACCTTTTGATAATTGTTTGCATAACCTTACACTTGTTCTTCAAAGATGCATAGAAACTAACCTGTGTGTAAATTCTGAAAAAAATGTCATTTTAGGGTTGACAAGGGTATATTTGGTCAGTTATTCATCTAAGGGAATTAAGGTAGATAAAGTAAAGTGATATTATTCTGTAGAGTAGATGCCATAGAGCCAATCAATTATTGTAGAATTGACTCTTTATAATAATGTTCATTAATCAATAAAGGCATTTATTTTATCGTGTAAATCATTATTATTGCAATATGTTTTGATATATGTCCTTAGAATGGTAGAACCATGACAAGGGTATCAAGTATTCAAATCTTGATAGTGAGAACCCTATGAGCACATATGGTGGCCATTCTAGAAACATCCGTAGCCCCAGTATTATTGAAGTAAGGGCACAGATAATAGGGTAGGCTATCATAGTGTTGAACGACCCTGTCGAAGGCGATGATGATTCATTGTCAGGTTGTTTGGTGACAACCTAGGCAACACATGGGTGCTTGCTGTAGGCAGATATACCGCAGCAAGTCACTGGACGACCCACCAGAGGATTCCATATGGATGGTAACCCCAGTGTCTATGGAACAAATCCTCTAACGAATGGTGGTGCATGGATCCTTAGACTTGAGATCACGCGAGCGCCTTGTGCACGATTGGTATAGTTTGACACTAGCCTAACGCAGTTCTATTAGAGCTGTCAATACAGTGGTGATGGCTGCATCAAGGTGTATCAAGACTATGGTGGATTGACAGAGGATTCATCACTCCCAGGTACGGGAGAGTTACTCACAGCAATCAGTATATGCAATGATACTAAAATGTGGCCATAGTGGGATTGAGTTGTTGCTCTACCGGTTTATAATACAGGTCATTGGTCAGAAAACTGAATATTTAATATCGAGAGTAACTTGAGGGTGACACTATTTCTATGCTTCGTCTCGTCGAGATACAGTATGATGAAAGGATCGAATGTACGGTAACCATATCTGACAGGTAGCTACTTTGCTGAATTTGAATCTATCGGGTGGCCATGATGCCTTGATGGGGCCAATCTTGGTATGTGCATGTAGGATGAGTTAATTGGTGTTAATCGCGATACTATACATTGCGGTATGATGAGGAGTCTATGGGTCACACACATAGAAGATAATTTAAGAGCAGGAGAAAAGAGGCGTTTTATCTTTTCGGGTGAAGGTAATTTTGGTAATTTCACAGTGCAATTAAATTTGCTGAGGTCGTAGCCTTTATTTAATTTGTTAGAAAAATTAATAAGTGAAATTATGTTTGAATGTGGTTCGCACAATTTAATTAAATCATCATTATTTTTAAATGTTAATTAAATATTAATTGATTTTAATTGAGATAATGATGAATTTAAATAAAATATCTAATTGGGAGTGTCTCCTCTTCTCGATGTATATTCTTTTCTCATCTATTCCCCTCGAATGTAAATCGAGGTTTCTAATTTTTGATGTAAAATATTTTTAGATTAATTTTATAATAAATTAGAATGATGCTTTGTAATGACTTGAAGACGGATCAAGGAAGAGACGATCATACTTGAAGACTCAAGCTTTTATATAGGCCCCTAGGGGACCCATCGATTCCTCTAGGCTCGAGGAAATCGGTTTTAGTAGGCCATGTACCGGCACGTTTAAATTTTTGCTAGAATGCATACTAAGGTTGAATGTTGAATAACATGCCAAACAATGTCATTCTAACAAGATAATAATCTGATGAGACATTAAATAACAACCCTCACTAAAGTATATTAAGTCAGTAAGCCTTCATCACCATGGTTTTAATCAACACCATGTTCGTCGAAACCTTGTTCGCCAAAAGGAAGGGTACATTCTTACCAGGGGAGGTTAAAATGCATTAGAGTTTTCCTTAATGGTGAGGGTCGACTTAAAAGACGGTTTTGCTTGTTCGCCAAAGCGAAGTGATAAACGCGTCATAGGCATAATATGAGTAGTACACATATTATGTGTACGTGGTGACATGTAGTGTCCACTCTACTGATACTGAGAATCACACTTGAGGACAATGGTTGGAGCCATTGGATTGTGTGATTGGCTTGTGGTTTTCTCACATTTGAGGTTGATAGTGGGAGCTATCAACTGGTGTGGATTAAGTTTGTTGGCCTACCTAATCAACTCATTTTGGCTTGTTGCCAAAGCGAAGGTTTGAATGGGAGGATGGGATCTCGGTCCACTAGGAAAGTCAACGGGCTTTCCCGAGTTATAGTGAGGGCTATTGGCTAGTAAAATAGTAGGAGCATCGTTTAATAAAAGACCATACTAAAATAATGAACTTTATAATAACTTTATCTTTTCTGCAATTGTAGATTCACCAAAATAAGCATTATAAACTTGCGACCGATAATCGAGAAAGAAAATAGGTTGGATGGATCCAATTTCTCAGACTGGTATCGTAATCTTTGGATTATACTCAAGTCAGAAAAGAAATTGTATATCCTTGAAAAGCCATACATGGCCGACCTGATCCTGATGCCACTCAGGAAGTTAAGGATACTTGTCAAAAGTTCCTTGATGATGCTGATAGCGTTCAATGCTGATGTGTAGCATCGATGACACCTATGCTGCAAAAGCAGCATGAGAATATGGATGCTTCTTCCATTATTCTACACTCAAGGAGCTATTTGAAACAAATGCTCAACATAAGAGGTACAAGGTGTCGAAAGCACTGTTTTGGAGTCGTCTGACTGAGGGAGCCCAAGTTGGTCCTCGTGTGCTCAAGATGATCGAGCACATAGAGAGGCTTGAGACTTTGGGATGTGGCTGGATGCAAAATTACAAATGGATTTAATTCTGCAATCCTTGCCGACTCTTATGCTCCGTTCATAATGAATTTCAATAGACACGATGGAGAAAACCCTGTCAGAACTTCTGAACATGCTGAGGACTACGAGCAGGACTTGAAAAAGTCAAGCCTGTTTTACTGGTTACTGCCAGTAAAGCAAAGGGTAACTGTAAGGGTAAAGCCAAGGCCAAACCAAGCCAAGCCAAAGGACAAGTTGTTTGGCCTAAGAGTGGCATAGGGAAGGGAAAGGTAGTCTGCTTCTTTTGTGGCAAGCCTAGCCACTGGAGGAACACTGAAGGCTTTCCTCGCAAGCAAGAAGAAGTCAGAGGCTACGACTTCAGGTATTTTTTTGATTGAGATATATTTCTCTCTCAACATCTTGGGTCATGACACAGGATATGGTACTCACATTGTACTGATGTGCATGTACTAAGGCAGAGTAGAGTGCTCGCCATGGGAAAGGTGACCTACGAGTGGAAATGGAGCACATGTGGCTGCATTGGCTGTAAGGACTTACTGTTTATCTTTGCTACGGGCTGTTATTGGAACTACATAACTTTATCACTACCTCTATTTCTAGAAATATTATTTCAGTATCTGCTTTCGATAAATAGGGTATCATTTTGAGATATCTAATGGATTGTTGTCCTTTAGTTTGAATGATATTCTATTGGAATTGCAAGGCTATATAATGGATTATATATTCTTGATTAAACAATAAAGATATTCTCACATTGAAACAAGAAAGCTAACATAGCGTCAAAACCAGACATATCTTTGGCACTGTAGATTGTGTCATGTTAATAAGACTCGCATTGCAAAACTTCAAAGGGATGGAGTTTTGGACCCTTTTGACTTTAGTCATTTGAGGTATGCAAGTCATGCCTGTTAGGCAAGATGACCAAGTCTCCTTTCATAGGACAAAGTGAAAGGGCTACTGAGCTGTTGGATCATCCATAGTGGTAGTGGTCCACTAACGTTGAGGCCAGATGTGTGATTTCATACTTCATCACATTTATGATGATTTCAGTAGATATGCTATGTCTACCTTATGAGACATAAATATGAAGCTTTTGATAAATTCAGGAATTCAGAAATGAAGTACAAAATATGTTAGGCAAAAGTATTAAAGCTCTTCGGTCGGATCGAGGAGGTGAATACTTAAGCTCAGGGTTTTCCGAATACCTGAAGGAATGCTGGATAGTATCACAACTCACCCCTCCTTATACACTCACACAATGAAGTGTCTGAAAGGAGGAACATGACCTTACTTGATATGGTTAGGTCCATGATGAGTTTTAGTGATTTACCTACATCGTTCTGGGGTTATGCCCTAGAGACTGCGACTCACGTTTTGAACGTGTTGCCGTCAAAGTTTGTAGATAAGACTCCATATGAGCTAAGAGAGGGCGAAAGCCTAACTTATCTTATCTAAGGATTTGGGGTTGCGAAGCTTATGTAAGAAATTGACTTCGAACAAGCTGGGCCAAATCCTTTAAATGTATATTTGTGGGGTATCCAAAGGAGACCAAAGGATACTATTTCTACCACCCAGAAGAGCGCAAATTTTTGTGTGCTCGATCTGGTGTTTCCTAGAAAAGGAATATTTCTAAGAAGTACTAGTGGGAGAAAAGTAGAACTCGATGAAGTTCTACAACCATAAGTATATTAGACGAAGGACGTGATGATGTGCCACAAGAAGTGGTTGACCACTATGAGGAGGTTACTCCACAACTTGTGGAACAAAGTAAACCACCTCAGGTAGTACAGGAGTATTAGATCTGGGGCGAGTATGCCATGAGCCCGAGAGATCGTTATCTCGTGACTCAACATGGTGACGTACTAGTCTACACAACGATGACCCAGAACTTACGAAGAACGCTATATCGGATCCCGATTCGTTAAATGGCTTGAAGCATGAAATCTAAGATGGACTCCATGTACCAGAACAAGGTGTGGGTGTCAATGGAACCACCAAAGGGGTAAAACCCATAGGGTGTAATGGGTCTTCAAGAAGAAGAGTTTTTAACTTCATAAAGTTAAAACATTATTTAAATAATATTACATTTAACATCAAATGGACATATATGTTAAAATGTTGATTTTTAATTCTTTTTATTTAGCAAATAAACAAGTTAAGACTTATACTCAGACCATTAAAAATGAAAAAAACATACCATTCATAACATTTATTCGGATTAATTTTATAAATTCACTTCTGGTTTTCAAATAAAACATAAACCTTAAGCAATTTGTAGTGCTCGAATTTCCTGAGGGCAAAACCATATATCCCGTATTTGATATTACTTGTATGCAAAGTAAAATATTTTAGGGATAATCCACAAAATAGGAAGTAGAATTATACTTCATTGAAGAATCTAAAGAGAAAAGGAAAATGAATTAAACTGGGAAACGAATACGGACAAGATACGGTCCAAAGAAGGAGATGATCCCACATTTGCCTAAAAACTCAATAATCCCTCTCCTATCCGAAGTCCTACAATGTAAAGGAAAGTAATTCTCTCAAACCCGATTCTATTTCAATATATAAAAGGGCTAATAGGCATGAAATGATAACTCAAGATTTATATGGAAAAGTCTCACATTGAGCATTAGGAATTTAAAGCTAACTACAACCGTAATTAGCCTTTGCCTTTCATTCTAACCTTGCGATTCCACAGGAGCTACCTCTGTCCTTCATTCTAACCGTACCCTTCATTATAACCTTGCCCTTCATTACAACGTGCGGAACTGCCTCTACCCTTCATTCTAACCTTGTAGTTCTGTAGGAGCTTTTACTATTTTCTATTGGGGCAAACAATGATGTTGTAGTCAACAAACATTACAGAGTCAACCATTCAGGGCAAAACGGGGAGATCATTGTGTTCTAAATGGCAAAACCAAAGTTCCTCAGTTTGTGCAAAATTTTGCATCAACACAATTTTATTTATGAATAATGCATTAGTAAATATTTTATTGTAGATGTTAAAATCTACGATTATAGAACGGACTAGTCCTGTGAGGTTGAGGCCACTGACGATCTGCTGATCCTACACACACAAAGAAGGTAAGCGCGAAGCTCTCGGGGGGCTTTGGGGTAGTGTCTGCCATAGGCACTCCGACTTTCAAGTCTGCAAGGCTAAACGAGGCTATTTAGTAAGGGCTAAGGGGAAGAAATGTTACCAGAGTCTGATCGGAGACTATGTTACCAGAGTCTGATCGAAGACTAGAGCTACGACAAAGGTGTTAGTTCTTAGAAGCAAGAACTTAAGGAGCTAGAAGGTGGTATTGAATATTGGATGCTTAATGAGAGGTCAGGCCTATGTTTATATAGTTAACATAGGATCTTCAAATCCTAGTGGAACTTAAGTTCATAATGGTAGAATTTGAGTAAAAAGGAAAGTCTTGATTTACTTGCCTTCGTAGGAGTAAGAGTCATAATTCATGCAAGATTTAGGATCTTAGATAAATTGGGATGTACATGAAATAGGAAGTAGATTAATTAGGATAAGAATAGGATTCTAGGTTCTTTGGAGCGACCCTGGTTGATGGGCCTGGGCCTAAGTGGTGTAATGGCGAAGCCCAGCTTGGATAATCCAACGAGTGAGAAGCTTGGTTGCTATGATAGGCTGGCCCATGGCATGAATTTTAGAGGAGGTCCAACTGGAATTGGACCATGGCATTAGGCCACATAGTAGATATTTTCGTGTTTCACCCTGATAGGGCCTAAGACGATTTTTGACCCATATAGTTTGTCCCCCACTCTCTAAGTTTAGGAGTACTTAGCTTTGAGAGTAGTCCAATCAAGTGAATGTAGACTAGGCCAAATGACAGTGTCTTAGGTCGAGTGAAGGTCAAGCCAAATGAGGGTACTCTTAGCATGGAAAGAATGTTAGATGCATCCTTTGTAGATGTTCTAACTCAGTCAGTTGAGTTGAGTGGGAGGATGCGAAATGCATCCTTTATAGATGTCCCCACTTGGTCAGTCGAGCTAAGTGGGAGGGTGTAGGGTGCATCCTTCGTAGATGTCACCGCTCAGTCAACCGACCCAAGTGGGAGGATGTCAAGTGCATCCTTTGTAAAAGTGGTCACTCGGTCAACTGAGTTAAGTGGGTGTGTAACTAGCCTAATGGAGATGCCTCAGCTCGAATGAAGGTGTCATGCTGAGTCGCTAAATGTTGCATAGTGTGGAATCCCCTAACTCACTCAACTTAAGTGGCCGAGTGGGGATTACAACAAGAGAAAGCATTGTTCCACTCAACTTGTGTTACCAAATTGAGGTTGTAAGAGCTGAATGGGTCTTCATTGGTCCACTTGTCCTTATTGAAAAGACAAGCATTTAATGCCTTGCAGTTATCTCTTTTGGGCACAATTGCTTCCTTTTTGAAACCATTTCCTTCTTTATTCGAAAGAAAATCAAAAGGGATTTGCCGAAGGATTTTTGGCTTCATCTTAAAGTTTTTTGGTGTAGTCTTTAGGTAACTCTTTGTTTTTTTTTTTTTTGTTTTTTTTTTTTTTTGTGCTAATTTTTGTTGTTCTATCGATTTACTTCTAGTTTCCTAGGCGATTTGGTTAGATTTGGTGAGTTTGTGTAGTAGAAAAGTTTGAAGTTTTCTCAGAATATAGGTCTGGGATTTGTTGAAGGCGATTTCGTATGTTTGCTAAGTGTTTTTGGTGGATTGTGAGGGGAAAACGAAAGAAGTAATTGTTTTGGGGTGTTTCTTTGGTAAATTAAAGGATTATTAGGGAAAAAACAGAAGATTTCAATGATTTCGTCGTAATTCTGGGTTTTTTAAGGAAAGAAGATAAGACTAAGATATTTTGATCTTCCATGTGGCTTGTGTCAGCTGACTTGGTCGAGTCAAGTGGTGTATGACCGTGTGGGCATCCGCTTGAACCGAGTGAAGTTTGATAGTTATTTTGTTTAGGCTTCTAGGGACGAGTGGAGTCAAATGGAGATTCGGTGACTTAGCATAGTGAAGAGCTTATGTCGAAGGTATCTTGATTCGGCCAAACTGATTGAGTCGAGTGGAGATAATTTGTGGATGGGTACCCTGATTCAGCCAACTTGACCGAGCCGAGTTGGGTTCTAAGGAGCTTGAGGAAGTATATTTGTGCTTGGTTAGACATACTGAAGTGAGTATCTTTCCTCAACTGAGGACGTAGAGCAAGTCGAGTGACGTCTCGTAGGTGCTTTAAAGGAGGTTTGCTAGTGCCAAGCCGAGTGAAGTCTCGTAGGTGTCCTTTCGAGGAAAATCACCAGTGCCGAGCTGAGTGAATTCTTGTAGGTGTTTTTACAAGGAGATTTACATAAGGTTGAGATCCGTGTAAAGATGGATGACAAAGATGAGTATAAGAGAGTTGGGACGTACGTGCTATTGCCTGATGGGGAATCCTTAGGGCCTTAAGGAGTTAATGTGGCACTTCAGGCTAGCCAAGAGGTGCAAGGCCAAGCCGAGTCAAACAACGAAGGGTCGAGTGGGCGTGAGAGTGAAAAAGAGACATATGAACCATCTGATGATAAGCCCTTGACAAGTGGAGGTTTAGGAGATGAACTGAGTTGACCGAGAAGTGGCATTTTGACAGCCGACTTTCGGTCTAGACTTGTGAGGGATGAAAAATGGAATGTAGGTATATGTATAAGATATCGGATTTGACTCATATCCGAGTACCGAGGGCTCATGAGAGGGTCGACTGGGATGTCCCTGGCTAGGTGAGCATCTATGAGTGGCCTTTCTTTGATGGACTAAGGCTGCCTATTCCTTGGCTAGTCTAGGAAGTTTTGCATCACTTTATGATTGCCCCCTCCCAACTGATGCCGAATGGATAGAGGTTGTTGCTCTCGTTGGAGATTCTGAGCATGAGGTACTATGTGGAGTATGAGCTGCATGACCTCCTCTATTCACACTACATGAAAGAGCATGACAAAGAGAAATGGCGGTATCAGATTACTCTAAGGCATGATTGGATGCACTTGGTTACATGCCTTAGGTCGAGGGACAAGAAGTGGAAAGATTCCTACTTTTTCCTTAAGGGTGATGTCGTATTTGGGCCGAGTTGACTGGAGGACATTCCATTCTATTGGAAAGCCATGAGTGAGTGTTTTATTTTTTTTGGTCCTTATACTTTGCTGACTTAATCTCATCTAGTTGTCTTGTACAGATATTTCTTACAACGAAGCTGGACAAAGCAACGATCGGGTTGATGAGCAAACCAAGAAGATTCTTGCAATCCCCAAGGACGAGTGAGATTAGAGGTTACTGCTTGTCGAGTTGAGTCTTTAGGGGAGTCATTTGTGGGCAAGTGTGGTAGAGATTCAAAGAGGTATTCCTGTTCCACCCTTGAAGCCTGTGTGGCATGTGTGTTGATGGTTCGGTACACCAACCACTTTTTTTATGGTAAGTCTTCTCAGAACCCTCTAACTCTTAAAGAATTGTCACTTGTAGAGAACCAAATGAAGGGTGAATTCAAACTTCCAAGTTCGAGTGAAGCGCTTGTGAAGCACCGGGCCAAGAGAAAGAGAATAGCCATTGAGGAGTCTCCCTAAGTGGAGGAGACAATCATCCCTATTCCCGTGACTCGATCATCATCCACAGGAGCTAGATCGTCTAATCAAGTGCCGTCCCATCAAGTTGAGTTAGATAAGGAGAGTGAGACGTTTACCATCACCCTCCCTATGTCAGCGTTAGTCTACTTTGATACCTCTACTATGGGGGGATTTGCTGAGTCATTCCTGTTGCCTGAGGATGATCGTCAGCTTGGTGAGATGGGTGCACTCTCGATGGCCGATTGGAGTGTCTCACGAGCCCTTCAAATATGATTTATTCCTTGTTTCCATGTTTTCTATTCTAAGTATTGAGTCATTGATGAGAATGCAAAATGTCATATTTAACCCCCTTAATGTCTAGTCTTTTATACTTATTTGTTGCCTAAATTTACTCATTATTATTCGATTTTGATTTGGGATGCAAATGGAGGCGTTAAATGCAAAACGGAACTAATTAGGTGAATTCAGACAATTTTGACATTGATTCGTAATCTGGGCATAACTCTCTCATCCGAGATCCGATTGAGATGATTCAAAATTCTGTGGAACCCTAAGAAAGAGATTTACAAATTTTATGTTTTGAGTTTAGAGAGACACTCACTGCATCAAGGTTGTAATTGGGCTTCAAGTTGACGCACCTGCATTGCTGACGTTTTGCAACATTCCGCCTTGTCATGCAATTCAAAGAGGCAGTTTATTATTGGAAGATTTGAAGACCTGTTGCACGCAAGTTACAGCTGGACACACTACTTTCCTATTTTATTTTAGGACTTTATTTTATTTTCAATTAATCAGAATCAGATTAGGATAAATGTTATTTTAGGATATTAGAATATTTTTAGGAGATTTAGTAGAATTCAAATACTTGAATTGGATATCTTTAAGAGGGGAGAGAGATCAGATTGGGGGATTACACACGCCTTTATCTCTCTCTGGAATTTTTTCTCTTTTAAGTTTGATTATGGCCATGAGCAGTAAAACTTTCATATTTTGGTCGAAGGAAACGGAGGCTCGGAATCAATAAAATTGTGAGATCTAATCTGTTTTTGTTTTTTTGTTTTTTAGTGTTCAATATGTTTTGAGATTGGATGTTCTTCTATGCCTGTTTTCATGATTGTTTCTTAATTACTAGGAGGCCTACTAGTGATTATTCGTTGCAATCTACTGCTGTTAGATATCAAATTCGTAATTGTTTGATCCATCTAACTTGTGGTAATTAAGGTTTAAGAATTTGTGCGTTAGGAATCATAAATCTTAAGAAACATTCAACTAAATTAAATACAACCGCTTGGTTTGTGTTGTTCGCTTCATCGATTTCTCTAGCCAGGCTGCTACTAGATTAAACCTTAGCGCTTGTCTGGGTTGTTTAGTAGTAAGGTTAATTAGATTGCTTGTTTCCTAATTAATTACAACTAAGGAGAGATAGGAAAATAGTTCCAACGGAATACTCAAAGTACAATTGTATTTACTGCATCGATGATCAGTAAGATTCGATGGTGTGTTGACTTAGACCAAGGTTCGTTATTTTGATTGATTTTGATAATTTAATTTGAATTGCTTTTTAACTGAAATTGTTTCTTTTTACTCAAACCCCCCAGCCTTGTTCACATACATAAAATTCGGTTAGCACTCTCCGTGGGAACGATCCTTACACATATCAATGTGTTTTTTAGGTTTTAATTTTGGTTGCCTATGACACACACAGATTTTTGGCGCGTTGCCGGGGAGTGATTCTAGTGATTTTTTTGTTTTTGTGATTCTTATTTCATTCTTGTTGTTTTTTTTTTTTCAAAAAAAAAAAAAAAAAAAGAAAAAAAAAAATTTGAATAGTAGTACTATTCATAAGAAAAATTTTGGTTGAATTAGGAGTGCTGCGAGTACTTGTTTGAAGAAACGAAATTCTGAGCAAGACTAGAAAATTTCTAGCCCACCCTCTCGAGGCCAAAAACAATGTTTGATAGCGTTTTTGGCCAGTTTGTGTTTTTGGTCATAAAAAAAAAAAAAAAATAATAATAATAATTTTTTTTTTTAATTTTCTAGTCATTTTCATATTTGTCATCTATTATATTCTTTAATGAGATTTTTTGTTTTATGACCAGGTCCTCTCATCTTGGTGATTTCACATTCGACCCAGAAATAGAGAGCATTTTGCGCAGGTTAGGAAGAAGCTTGGAGAAATTCTGAGGAAAGCAATTTGGCTCTTGATTCCCAATTTGCTAGCAATTCTGATTTAGAAGAGAGGACTTCATGGCTAAAATCAAACTTGAAGAGTTTGATGCCCCTGATTTGAATCAAGCACCTTTATGCAAACGTTTCCTGTTTAGTGCTACTATACTTTGAACAAAATCTAGACTATACATCTCTTGCCCACTTTCATGGCCTTGCAGGTGAAGATCCTCACAACATTTAAATGAGCTTATGGGTTGCACGAGTATGAAACCTACAGGGGGGACGAAGAGCAAATTAAATTAGAGCCTTCTCATTTTCTTTGAAGGATTCGGCCAAGGATTGGCTCTATATCTACCCTCCGGGAGTATACCACATGGAACGAGATGAAGAGGTTGTTTTTGGAGAAAATATTCCCAGCTTCAAGGGCAGACAACATTCGAAAATAAATTTGTGGTGTAATGCAGCACAATGGAGAGTCCTACATGAATACTGGGGCGTTTTAGAAAATTATGTGCAAGCTGCCCCCATCATCAAATTAGTGGGCAGCTACTTATCGGTATTTCTATGAGGCTTCTATACACTGATAGGAGCATGATTGATGCTGCCAGTGGAGGAGCTTTGGTGGATAAAACTCCCGAGGCCGTGAGAAACTTGATTGCAAATATGGTAGCCAATTCTCAACAATTTGGCACTAGGCTGACCTTCCATCTAGCGTGATAAGAGGTAAATATTTCTCCCTTAACAACAATTGCGAGTCTAACTTCTCTGTTCGTGAAATGGCTGTAAGTGATATGCAAACTGTGAAGGCTTGCAGGATTTGTTCGGTAGTAGGGCATCAAACTGATTATGCCCAATCTTCAAGAGGAGCCCATTGGCAAGTGAATGCAGCAGGAACTTTCTGGACAACCACAAAGGAAGTAGATCCCTATTCGAGTACATACAACTCGGATGGAGGGATCACCTAATCTTAGCTGGGAACCACAAGTGAATCAACTTGTGACTCAAAACCGCCCAAGTTACAGCAATAAGTAGCCATACCCCCCTAGACAACAACCGAACCAAACTTCTAATTTGGTTGTCTTTAGAAGATATGTTAAGTCTCTTGCCACTAATACTTTACAATTTCAATAGGAGACGAGGGCCAGTGTTCAAAGTTTGGAGAATAAGATGGGATAGATGGCAACCGATAAGTAAGTGGAGGCACAAAGTTCGGGGAAATTACCCTCTCAACGGTGGTAAATCCAAGAGAAAATGCAAGTGCGATCGTTTTGAGAAGTGGTAAAGAGGTTGAGTTCTAGTAAAGGCAACTCCTGCATCGTCGAAGGAAGAAAAGGAGAAAAACGTCATTGTAGACAAGAACGTTCCCATGACGATGCTGTTCCTAAGAGTGTTTCCACCTCTGTCCGATTATAAACCATACCTCCGTTTCCTCAAGCTTGGTAGAATCTAGAAAAGATAAGCAAAACAGAGATTTTATGAGACTTTTCGTAGATGCGAGGTAAATATTCACTTAGATGCTATTAAACAAGTACATCGATGCTAAATTTTGAAAACTGTGTACAACTAAAAGGAAACAGAAACTTAAGGGTGTGAAAAGGTGAGAGTATGGGGAATGTTTCTGTAGTTATTCAGAGAAAAACTCAACGAAGTGTAAAGATCCAGGTATGTTTACTATCCTTAGGTAACACTATGTTTGAGAAGGCCATGATAGATTTAGGATTTTATCAATGTCATGCCACATTCCATAGATGCTTCTTTGAAACTTGGACCTTGAATAAAACTGGTGTTGTGATTCAATTGGCTGATAGATCTAATGCCTATCCTAAGGGTGTAGTTGAGGATATTTGGTACAAGTTAATGACTTCGTTTTCCCTACTGATTTCTATGTGCTTGATATGGAAAATGGTGATTAAACTGCTCCAATTTTGTTAGAAAGACCCTTCCTAAAAACATCCAAGACTAAGATAGATGTTCATAGTGGCATACTACCATGGAATGATGGTCAAATCGTTAAGTTATATTTTATGATGCCATGAATATCCTGATGATGATGATAATCCTGTTTTTCTATTGATGTGATTGATTCTTTATAGGAAGTCTTTGAACTTGAGGAAAGTGGATGAAGTTGCCATTAGTAAGCATCTTGAGGAAGAGAATGGAGTTAGCCTGAGTATTGTAGGAGAACTGTTGCAGCGTTGAATGATTTTCCAAGTTACAGCAGCAGTCAGGTAACGTTCCTTATATTGCATTACCAATTTCTAACGAGAGGCCTTTACCCTCTGTTTTGTAGGCCCCTATCCAGATTTGAAGCCTCTCTCTAGTTACCTCAAGTAAGTGTCTTGGAGACAACGGAAGTTACCGTGATCATCTTTAGTAAACTTAGTGCATCACAAGAAGAAAGCTTGTGCAGGTCCTTAAGGAGCATAAGACGGCTATTGGTTGAAAATTGCGATATTAAAGGATAGCCTATCTACATGCATGCATCGTATCTTGCTTGAAGAAGGAGCAAAACCTTTCCGTCAACGCAGAAGAAGATTGAACCCGCCCATGTAGATGTTGTGAAAAAGGAGATCCTCAAACTTCTTGAAGTGGAGTGGTGATTATCCTATTCAATAGCAATTGGGTTAGCCTATTCAAGTGGTTCCTAAAAGACCGGAATAACGCTGTGGAAAATCAGAATGAGAGTTAGTTCCTACCGTGTTCAGAATGGGTGGCGGGTTTGTATAGATTATAGAAAATTAAAGCTGTAACCGCAAGGACACTTCCTTGACTTTATTGATCAATGCTTGAAAGGTTAGCTGGTCATTCTTACTATTGTTTCCTTGATGGTCATTCAGGTTATTTTCATATTGCAAGTCGGCTGGATCAAGAGAAGACAACTTTTACGTGCCTATTCGAAACTTTTGCATATCGCCACATGCCCTTTGGCCTTTGCAACGCCCCAGCACTTTCCAGAGGTGTATGGTTAACATATTTTAGATTATATTGAGCTATCATAGAAGTCTTTATGGATGATTTCACAGTTATGGAGACTTTTGATAATTGTTTGCATAACCTTACACTTGTTCTTCAAAGATGCATAGAAACTAACCTTGTGTTAATTCTGAAAATGTCATTTATGGTTGACCAAGGTATAGTTTTGGGTCAGTTATTCTCTTAAGGGTTAAGGTAGATAAAGCTAAAGTGTGATATTATTCGTTAGAGTAGATGCCATAGAGCCAATCAATTATTGTAGAATGACTCTTATATAATGTTCATTAATCATAAAAGGCATTTTATTCTATATCGTGTAATCATTATTATTGCAATATGTTTTGATATATGTCCTTAGAATGGTAGAACCATGACAAGGGTATCAAGTATTTCAAATCTTGATAGTGAGAACCCTATGAGCACATATGGTGGCCATTCTAGAAACATCCGTAGCCCCAGTATTATTCTGAAGTAAGGGCACAGATAATAGGGTAAGGCTATCATAGTGTTGAAGACCCTGTGCGAAAGGCAGTGACTGATCTCACTTGTCAAGGTTGTTTGGTGACAACCTAGGCAACACATGGGTGCTTGCTTAGGCAGATATACCGCAGCAAGTTCACTGGACTGACCCACAGAGGATTCCATATGGATGGTAACCCCAGTGTATAGGAACAAACCTCTAACGAATGGTGGTGCATGTGATCCTTAGAATTGAGATCACCGGAGCGCCTGTGCAACGAGTGTATAGTTGACACGCCTAACGCAGTTCTCAGAGCTGTCAATACAGTGGTGATTGGCTGCATCAAGGAGTGTATCAAGACTATGGTGGATTGACAGAGGATTCATCACTCCCAGGGACGGGAGAAGTTATCTCACGACGCAATTCAGTATATGGCAATGATACTAAAACTGTGGCCATAGTGGGATTGAGTTGTGCTCTATCGGTTTATAAACAGTCTGGTCAGAAACTGATATTTATATCGAGAGTAACTTGAGGTTGACCATATTTCTATGCCTCGTCTGTCGAGATACAGTATGATGAAGGATCGAAATGTACGGTAACCATATGTTGAAAGGTAGCTACTTTGCTGAATTTGAATCTATCGGGTGGCCATGATGCCTTGCAGGGCCAATCTTGGTATGTGTTAGTGAGATGATTAATTGGTGTTAATCGCGATACTATACATTGCGGTATGAGGAGTCTATGGGTCACACATAGAAGATAATTTAAGAGCCAGGAAGAAAGAAGGGCGTTTCATCTGGGTGAAAGGTAATTTTGGTAATTTCACAGTGCAATTAAATTTGCTGAGGTCGTAGCCTTTATTTAATTGTTAGAAAAATAAATAAGTGAAATTATGTTGAATATGTGTTCGCACATTTTAATTAAATCATCATTATTTTTAAATGTTAATTAAATATTAATTGATTAATTGAGATAATGATGAATTAAATAAAATATCTAATTGGGAGTGTCTCCTCTTCTCGATGTATATTCTTTTCTCATCTTATTCCCTCGAATGTAAATCGAGGTTTCTAATTTTGATGTAAATTATTTTTAGATTAATTTTATAATAAATTTAGAATGATGCTTTTGTATGTACTTGAAGACGGATCAAGGAAGAGACGATTATACTTGAAGACTCAAGTTTTATATAGGACCCCTAGGTGACCCATCGATTCCTCTAGGCTCGAGGAAATCGGTTTTAGTTAGGCCATGTACCGCACGTTTAAATTTTGCTTAGAATGCATACTAAGGTTGAATGTTGAATAACATGCCAAACAATGTCATTCTAACAAAGTAATAATCTGATGAGACATTAAATAACAAACCCTCAACTAAAGTATATTAAGTCATGTAAGCCTTCATCACCATGGTTTTAATCAAACCAATGTTGTCGAAACCTTGTTCGCCAAAGCGAAGGGTACACTTCTACCAGTGGGAGGTTAAATGCATTAGAGTTTTCCTTAATGGTGATGGGTCGACTTAAAATGACGGTTTGCTTGTTCGCCAAAGCGAAGGTGATAAACGCGTCCTAGGCTAAAGAGTAGTACACATATTATGGTTACGTGGTGGACATGTAGTGTCCACTCTAGATATGAGAATCACACTTGAGGACAATGGTTGGAGCCATTGGATTGTGTGATTGGCTTGTTGGTTTTCTCACATTTGAGGTTGATAGTGGGAGCTATCAACTGGTGGGATTAAGTTTGTTGGCTCTACTAATCAACTCATTTTGGCTTGTTCGCCAAAGCGAAGGTTTGAAATGGGCAGGATGGGATCTCGGTCCACTAGGAAAGTCAACGGGCTTTCGAGTTAATAGTGAGGGCTATTGGCTTAAGTAAATAGTAGGAGCATCGTTTATAAAAGACCATACTAAATAATAATGAATTATAAAACTTTATCTTTTTGCAATTGTAGATTCACAAAAAATAGCATTATAAACTTGCGACCGATAATCGAGAAAGAAATAGGTTGGATGGATCCAATTCTCAGACTGGTATCGTAATCTTTGGATTATACCAAGTCAGAAAAGAAATTGTATATCCTTGAAAAGCCATACATGGCCGACCTGATCCTGATGCCACTGGAGTTAAGGATACTTGTCAAAAGTTCCTTGATGATGTGATAGCGTTCAATGCTTGATGTTAGCATCGATGAACACTATGCTGCAAAGCAGCATGAGAATATGGGCTTTTCCATTATTCACCTCAAGGAGCTATTTGAAACAAATGCTCAACATAAGAGGTACAAGGTGTCGAAAGCACTGTTTTGGAGTCGTCTGACTGAGGGAGCCCAAGTTGGTCTCGTGTGCTCAAGTGATCGAGCACATAGAGAGGCTTGAGACTTTGGGATGTGGCTTGGATGCAAAATTACAAATGGATTTAATTGCAATCCTGCCTGACTCTATGCTCCGTTCTAATGAATTTCAATATGAACACGATGAGAAAACCCTGTCAGAACTTCTGAACATGCTGAGGACTACAGAGCAGGACTTGAAAAAGTCCAAGCCTGTTTACTGGTTACTGCCAGTAAAGCAAAGGGTAACTGTAAGGGTAAAGCCAAGGCCAAACCAAGCCCAAGCCCAAAGGACAAGTTGTTCTTGGGCATAGAGTGGCATAGGGAAGGGAAAGGTTAGTCTTTCTTTTGTGGCAAGCCTAGCACTGGAGGGAACACTGCAAGGTCTTCCTCGCAAGCAAGAAGAAGTCAGAGGCTACGACTTCAGGTATTTTTTGATTGAGATTATATTCTCTCTCAACATCTTGGGTCATTGACACCGGATATGGTACTCAACATTTGTACTGATGTGCATGTACTAAGGCAGAGTAGAGTGCTCGCCATGGGAAAGGTGGACCTACGAGTTGGAAATGGAGCACATGTGGCTGCATTGGCTGTAAGGACTTACTGTTATCTTTGCCTACGGGCTGTGTATTGGAACTACATAACTGTTATCACGTACCTTCTATTTCTAGAAATATTATTTCAGTATCTGCTTTCGATTATAGGGTATCATTTTGAGATCTAATGGATTGTTGTCCTTTAGTTTGAATGATTTCTATTTGGATTGAAGGCTATATAATGGATTATATATTCTTGATTTAAACAATAAAGATTTTCAACATTGAAACCAAGAAAGCTAAACTACGCTCAAAACCAGACATATCTTTGGCACTGTAGATTGTGTCATGTTATAAGACTCGCATTGCAAAAACTTCAAAGGGATGGAGTTTTGGACCCTTTTGACTTTTAGTCATTGAGGTATGCAAGTCATGCCTGTTAGGCAAGATGACCAAGTTTTCATAGGACAAAGTGAAAGGGCTACTGAGCTGTTAGGATCATCCATAGTGATGTATGTGGTCCACTAACAGTGAGGCAGATGGATATTCATACTCATCACATTATTGATGATTTCAGTAGATATGGCTATGTCTACCTTAGAGACTAATAATGAAGCTTTTGATAAATTCAAGGAATTCAGAAATGAAGGAAAAATATGTTAGGCAAAAGTATTAAAGCTCTTCGGTCGGATCGAGGAGGTGAACTTAAGCTCAGGGTTTTCCGAATACCTGAGGAATGTGGATATATCACAACTCACCCTCCTATACATCAACAACAATGAAGTGTCTTAAGGAGGAACATGACTTACTTGATATGGTTAGGTCCATGATGAGTTTTAGGGATTTACCTACATCGTTCTGGGGTTATGCCCTAGAGACGCGACTCACGTTTTGAACCGTGTGCCGTCCAAGTTGTAGATAAGACTCATATGAGCTATAGAGAGGGCGAAAGCCTAACTTATCTTATCTAAGGATTTGGGGTTGCGAGCTATGTTAAGAAATTGAATTCGACAAGCTGGGCCCAAAATCCTTTAAATGTATATTTGTGGGGTATCCAAAGGAGACCAAAGGTACATATTTCTACACACCAGAAGAGCGCAAAATTTTTGTTGTCGATCTGGTGTCTTCCTAGAAAAGGAATATTTTCTAAGAAGTATAGTGGGAGAAAAGTAGAACTCGATGAAGTTCTACAACCATAAGATATATTAGACAGGACGGGATGATGTGCCACAAGAAGGGGTTGACCACATGAGGAGGTTACTCACAACTTGTGGAACAAAGTAAACCACTCAGGTAGTACAGGACTACTTAGATCTGGGCGAGTATGCCATGAGCCCGAGAGATACGGTTCTCTGTGACTCAACATGGTGACGTACTAGTCTACCAAAACGATGAGCCCAGAACTTACGAAGACGCTATATCGGATCCCGATTCTGTTAAATGGCTTGAAGCCATGAAATCTAAGATGGACTCCATGTACCAGAAAAAGTGTGGTGTTAATGGAACCACCTAAAGGGGTAAAACCCATGGGTGTAAATGGGTCTTCAAGAAGAAGACTGACATGGTGGCAACGTGCATACTTATAAAGCACGGCTGGTTGCCAAAGGTTTCAAACAAAATCATGGCATTGACTATGAAGAAACCTTTTCGCCGATTGCCATGATTAAATCCATCCGGATTATGCTTGCAATAGCTGTATATCAGGACTATGAGATTTGGCAAATGGATGTCACAAATTGCTTCCTGAACGAAAACCTTGAGGAGGATGTGTATATGACACAACCTGATGGTTTCGTTCTTGATAGTCAAGCTAAAGGTATGCAAGTTGCAGAGCATTATGGACTCAAGTAAGCTTCAAGGAGCGGAGACATTCGTTTTGATGAAATTGTAAAAGAATTCGGTTTTATCAAGAATGAAGATGAGCGTGTTACAAGAAAGTGAGTGGGGAGCGTAGTAGCATTCCTAGTGTGTATGTCGATGACATACTTTTGATCGGGAATGATATACCGAACTTGCAGCGGTAAAACTTGGTTATCCAAGTGCTTCTCCATGAAGGACTTAGGAGAAGCAGCACATCCTTGGTATAAAGATCTATCGTGATAGATCACGTAGGTTGCTTGACTAAGTAGAGTGCATATATTGACAAAGTACTAAAAGATTCAGTATGGAAGAATCCAAGAAGGGATTTCTTCGATGTCACAGGGGTTTATCTCTCTAAGGATTGTGTCCTAAAACACAAGATGAGAGAGATAGGATGAAGAGGATCCCTTATGCCTCAGCAATTGGATCCATCATGTATGCCATGCTATGTACTCGGATTGATGTCTCATGTGCTTTGAGAACTGTAGTAGATATCAATTGGATTCAGGTGAGCGTCACTGGATGGCTGTCAAGAATATTCTTAAGTACTGGAGAGGACTAAAGATATATTCTGGTTTATGGAGGGGAAGATGAGCTCACTGTAAGAGGATACAATGATGCTAGTTTCCAAACAGACAAAGATGATTATTGATCACAATCAGGGTTTGTATTTTGTCTCAACAGTGGTATAATGAGCTAGAAGAGCTCTAAGCAAAGCACTGTAGCAGACTCTACAATGGAGGCTGAGTATATTGCATATCAGATGCGGCCAAGGAGGTAGTCTAGATTAAGAGTTCATTACTAAACTTGGTGTGGTTCCTATGATTGTTGATCTATAGACATCTATTGTGACAACAATGGAGCATTGCTCAAGCCAGGGAACCACGGTCTCATCAGAAGTCCAGACACATACTAGACATTTCCATCTCATTAGAGAGATAGTTGAGAGGAAAGACGTGCAGATTAGTAAAGTGCATACTGACGATAATCTCGCAGATCACTGACAAAGCCTCTGTCGCAGCAGAAGCATGAAAGGCATTTGAGACATTTGGTATTAAATACATGAATGATTGGCTATAGTGCAAGTGGGAGTGTTAAAGTAGATGCCCTAGAGCCAATCAATTACTGTAGAATTGACTTTTATAATAATGGTCATAATCAATAAAATGCATTTTATTCTATATCGGTAAATCATTATTATTGCAATATGTTTTGATATGTCCTTGGAATGGTAGAACGTGGCGAGGGTATCAAGTGTTTCAAATCTTGATAGTGAGAACCCTATGGCACATATGGTGGCCATTCTAGAAACCTCTGTAGCCCTAGTATTATTCTAAAGTAAGGGCAGATAATACCGTAAGGCTATCATAGTGTTGAACGACCTTGCGAAGAAGAGTGACTGATCTCACTTGTCAAGGTTGTTTGGTGACAACCTGGTGCAACACATGGGTGCTTGCTATAGCAGATATACCGCAGCAGTTCACTGGACTAACCCACCAGAGGATTCCATATGGATGGTAACCCAGTGTCTATAGAACAATCCTCTAACGAATGGTGGTGCATGTGATCACTTAGCTGAGATCACCGAAGCACTTGTGCACCGATTGGTACAGTTTGACACGCCTAACGCAGTTCTATTCAGAGCTGTCAATACAGTGGTGATTGGCTGCATCAAAGAGTGTATCAAGGCTATGGTGGATTGACAGAGGATTCATCACTCCGGGTACGGGAGAAGTTATCTCACGGCGCAATTCAGTATGACAATGACACAAAACTGTGGCCAAAGTGGGATTGAGTTGTTGCTATCAGTTTATAATACAGGTCATTGGTTAGAAACTGAATACATAATTCGAGAGTAACGGCGGGTTGACACTATTTCTATGTCTTCGTCTCGTCGAGATATAGATATGAAAGGATTGAATTGTACGGTAACCATATCGTTGACAGGTAGCCACTTTGCAGAATCCGAATCTATTGGGTGGCCATGATGCCTGCTAGGGGCCAATTGGCTGGTATTAGTGAGATGATTAATTGGTGTTAATCGCGATATTAACACGTCGGGATGAAGGAGTCTATGGGTCACACACATAGAAGATAATTTAAGAGCCAGGAAGAAAAAAGGGCGTTTTCGTCTTTTCGGGCGAAAGGGAATTTGGTAATTTCACAGTGCAATTAAATTTGCTGAGGTCGTAGCCTTTATTTAATTTGTTAGAAAAATTAAATAAATGAAATTACGTTGAATAGTGTGTCGCACATATTTAATTAAATCGTCATTATGTTAAATGTTAATTAAATTTTAATTGAGTAATGATGAATAAATAAAATATTGGGAGTGTTTGTAATATGGGGTGTTTGGGTTGGGCCCAAGCCCATTCCATATGGGAATGGGCAACTAAGTTTGTCTAAAAGAAAAAGTGTTTGTGTGATTTTGATAAGATTTTTTTTTTTTTTTTTTTTTTTTTTTTTGGCCTTTGAGAGAAAAAGAAACACACACAACACAAGAAAACACTCTCCCAGCAGTTTTAGTTTGTGCTAAAATCAAACACTTTTGTTTCTTCTTGATTCTTAAGGCCAAGGAGGATATAGTAAGCCCACTTGAGGTACATAGCTAAGTTATGGTGTATTGCTTGAATGTTTATGTTTTGCTTTTATTTGGGTTGATATATTGTTAATTGGTGGGTGGCCCTAGTTGAATTTTTGTTAAAGTTTTTTGAGAAATGTGAAGAAAACCCTTAAATCATTAGGGGTAAAATGGTCTTTTTAATCAAAATTAGTTGAAATTGTGGAGAGTGGAAAAGAGATAGAATTTCATAGAGAATGCATAAAAATGAGGGCATTATGGTCATTGACTAAGGGACATAGATGGAATTTCTAAAAAAAATAAGGGCATATGGGAAGTGTGGTTATAAACAAAGGTTAAGGGTTTGAAAACCTTATTTCTTCATTCCACCGCCACACCTTCCCATTTCTTCAAATTTTCATTCAATCCTCCAGGTTTGAGGGCTTTTAAGTGGTTTTTCATAGAGTTTGTATGAGCATTAAAAGGTAAGGATTCATGCTCTTTATCTATATTTATTTGTGTAAAGGTTGAGTTTTTATGAAGTTTATGCTTAGGGTTAAGAGAAGATTGGAATCCAACAAGAGTAGAAGTGTAGGGAGATCACCCAATCACAAGATAAGTAAATTCCACTCAAAATCCAACTCAAGCTAAAATTTTAGAATTCAAGTGAGTAGAGATTCTTTTAAATAGCATATGTGTGGATTATTGAGAAATTGAGATGAGATGTATGATGAATTGCTTACTGTTGGATATATTTGAATAAGAGAAGTATATGTGATGATTTGATGATGGGTTGAAATTGGAAGAATTGGAGAAATTTTTTGGGAGTGTGTTTTCCATGTAGGTATGTGATGCTACAAGAGAGTTTTTCTCTCATTTTGGATGGTTTAGAAATAAATAGAATGATAATTGAATTAGGGTTTGTTTATGCACAACTAATGTTTGATGAAATGCCTAAGTGAAAACTGCCCTGTCAAAGCCATGACCTTCT